>NC_068359.1:49213792-49413572 GCF_020536995.1 Dreissena polymorpha | reverse complement strand
TTGAATACAGTGTAAATACCGTAAAAATATAATACTTATAACTGGCAAATTAACAAAAAAGTTTATGTATCAAAGTTCAAATTATTTCTACTTCCTCGTATTAATATTACTTTTATTAGCATATTAATCTTCTTAACTTAAATTTATTGTCAAAAACAATAATAGATTCATTTCCTTGTTAAATCAGCATTTAGCATTAAATATCCCAGCAAATTAAAAACCTACAGAAAAATACATGCATGTATGGCGTGCAAATTAACTCCAAAGTTTCAATGAACAAAATCTTATACATTGCACATTCTACATGGTTGCACGCTATACATAGTTTTCTACAGTATACTAGTGACGGTGACAAATGCATACCTTCTTTCCGTTGGATGCTGCTCCTTTCTGTGATGACCTCTGTGAGGTGGCAGCCTTATCAACGCTTCAGATGCCCCTGGGTCCTGACCTTTGGTAGTCTTGGCCCCTGGGTCCTGACCCTTGCTAGCCTGCGCGGTTTTACTTGCGGGGTTCGGGCTTGCGCCCTGTGACCTTGAACTCTTTTGCGACCGGGGATCACGGGCCCCTGGCGTCGCGATTTGGACCTCTTCGAACTGGCGATTACGACGCGGCTGTTTTGGTGAACTACGAGCGGTGGCAGGTGCTGATGGTTTCTTTTGATTTTTGATTTTGTTTGCGGATGAACCACTTCCCATCTTTATTCACTGAAAGGTCCCCATGTTGAGAACCCTGAGAAAAGGAATTAAGAGAAATATTATTTTACTACTGACTGATATAATTAGAAAAAATATGTTTTAATTAATATTATAATGACCTCAATCATATAGCCTGGTATGTTATGTTTATTGACATATTAAAACATCAGTGAACAGTTGATTTCTAAGATAATGACTTATGAAAAACATTAGATCTAAAAATTTGCAACAATTTTTATTATCAGCTTGTCTACAAAAGTATGACTGTACTCTCCTGCTTTGAGTGAGTAATGAGGCTATATTGTTTAAAGAAGACATTTTTAACCATGAGTTTAATTCTTCCCTATTATATTTAACCAATAAGTTTCGTGTCAACCAGTAGATCAACTGATAATTAACACTGAACAGGCACATATCAATGCAGTCTTTATACTGGAACACACTGATCAAATTACATCATAAAATGTTTTGGCCTGCTAGCGGTAGTAGAGCACTCACCATACCTCTGATTTAATAAGGTCAGTTGTCAGTAACTGGCGCATAAGTATGTGCACTTCGTTCTCATTACCAGTACAATAATTTTGATCATCTACACATTAAGGTTATTCAACTGTTAAAGTTTGAGCCAGATCCACCCAGACGTTAAAGACGAGTTCAAAACACAAACATCAGGAAGATACTTACGTATGTACAGACAGATGGACGTACAAATGCAATGCTTAGTGACTCCCACTTTGTGGTGGCATTAAAAATTGTTTCACTGGGCAAGAACAATGGGAGGCTAGTCCAGGACTCAAACCCACAAACCCTTGCTATCAATGTAATATGAGCTCCATTATGCAAAAATGAGTCTTATATAATAAGGACTTTACTGTATGAGTGGACCGAGTCGCCACAAAAAACTTCTCCCCAAGCACAAACAATGACATTCTCCCTCTAAAATGAAATTGTCCTAAAATTCAAGGATTTGGGCTGTGTGATATAATTAACCAAAAGCCAGGTTACATGACAGCCCTAAGTTGGGGGCCAAATGTAACAGAGGGAGAAAGTAAGTCTGGAATCTGAGACCCTTTGCAAGTGCTCTTCTAAAAGAGTTAACCACAAAACTTCTCTTTACTCACCAAGTTCATGATGTGTGACATCTGTCAATGCTAAGTGTACCAGTATCTTACTAAATTTATTTGACCACGTTATGTCATTGAGTTGAATATTGGCTTTAAACCAGATATGTTAAGAAGCATTCCAAAAAAAACAGGTAGGCACAGTGATGTCCCAAAGGCCTCCATTCATTATTTATTGAATATCAATTAAACCTGGCCCTTGATATCTTGTTTAGGTAAAACATAGGTAAAACACTTGAAAAGCAAGCAGTTATGTTACCCTTTATCTACCTTTCTGCTGGTTTCTGTATTATTGACCTTACAACAAACCCTATCCCAATATCAGACCTCTTGAGAGTGAGTGTGATAAATGTAAAGCTACGTTACAACTTTGTACAATAATGTGTTTTTCAATTAATACAATCACATATAAAAAAACTGATGTATGTTTACACAATTTATCATTTATTATTTTTACATTGCACATTTCTGATATGCTTACAAGTTATTTAAATGTTTTAAAAGTCCTATAAATTATGTTTTAAAAGTCCTATAATTCACCCTTACTAAAAATTTGTATCTGCAATAATTGCTATTGGACAAAACAAACCTTTTGGATCACAGGAGGGAAGCCATATAGTATTATTTTTTATTTTCTTTATATTTTTATATATATATATCTCTCTCTCTCTCTCTCTCTCTCTCTCTCTCTCTCCTCTATATATATATATCTATATATATCTATATATATATAATATATATATATATATATATATATATATATATATATATATTATATATATATATATATATATATACTACGGGCTTCCCTCCTGTGTTTTGGTTCCCTGTAATAATTTGATATTACATGGGATATAAACCATGTGCATACTGCGGCTTGGGGAAAATATATAATGTGTATTATTTTTAAAATAAATAAGAAAAATTATCGAAACATTCCAATAGAAATTTACATTACTTTATATACATTTGTATTACTAACTGAAAATACATAATACACAAATTATAAATACAGTAATTCTATGTCAATAAAAACAGGAGAGAACAACTAATAAACATTAAATCTATGTTTAAATTAAATAAAAGGCAAAATAAAGTAAATAACCATTAAACTAGAAAATAATTGTCATCATAAAGTTAACATACCATATTTAATATAGAATATTGCAGTAAAAAAAAATGAAGTATTTTTTGCAGGTATTAAACCAAAATGTATGGTTTGAACTTACTATCACATATTTAAAATGTTATCAATTCAAAATGACACAAACCTTTTCATTAGAAAGATAAATCCTGCTGATAGTGATAAAATATAATCCAATAAATCAATTAAGAATGTGCAATAGAGTGGAATTCAAAACAATGAGAATGTATTTCGCCCAATTCAAGTACCTCCAACTAAATGAAAGCAATCATCCAAATAATTTCCCAAGCTACAAGCATTATTTTAAAATTATGCCAGACTAAGTAAATAACATTGGAGTAGTACTGTTCCACTTAACTGAACACTTATTGATTTCCCATATTTAACACTTGATTAAGAATGTCTTTTTTTACCTATACCTTATATCAATTGTTTTACTTTCTAGCACACTAACTGGTAACAGATAAACAATTGAAAATATGATCCACCCCTGCCAATGTACACAAATCTACATGTGCAATACACATTTAAACCAATTCTATTATGCTTGTCACAGATTATAAGAATACCACGATTAACGCAAACTATCTTCTTTCAATCTTTTAAATATACTACCAACAAGGATTAACTGTTTAACACACGTATTTATAAGTTTGTCAATAATGTACCGAAATTCTCAAGACCATGTAAAATTAAATGAAAGGGGACATTTTATTTCAGTATCAATAATAACTTAATCAAAATTACGTCCATTATATGTGCTTTCAGGCATTTCTTTGATCGCCTCAGCAAAAACTGGGCCTTAGGATATTAATGCGTTTAATACAACACCAGTTTACCTGTACATTAAGGATTGGAAGTCGGAGTTATGAAGGTGGAAGATATGCTGCCTCTCTTCTATTGGTCTTCATGCAGTCAACCAGAGGTGATCGACTGATTAATCTTGCTCATTGTAGCAAATCAATTGATTGCTTACATCAGGTCACCTAGCAAACATAAACATTAGGTCAAAATACCACTTCATCAGAGTACTGTATGAGAGCGGTAAAACCATTTTCCATTGCTCAAATTAATTTAACTGGGAGCTGAATGTCACCTGTAATTGTGACACCTTAAAGGGGCCTTTACACAGATTTTGGCATGTTTTGAATTTTGTCATTAAATGCTTTATATTGATAAATGTAAATATTGGATCTAAAAAGCTACAGTAAAAAATCAAGAATAAAATTTTAAAAGGTAACCCTCAGCAGGGTTCGAACCACTGACCCCTGGAGTCCTGGAGTAAAAAGTCTACCACTTAGACCACTCGGCCATCCTTCCGGATACAATCACAGGTGTATTTTATACTTAATATAACCAATCCTCGTTGTTTCACAAAATATAACAACAACAAAAGAACTTTCCAATTTTTTAATTCGTTTCGCTTTGCAACACTTTATAATTTTCGTGTTTTTAAATTGTTAAAAGATGCATATAATGGCTATTTTAGAGCATGGTAAATGTTCAGTATTACTTTTTCCTCACAAATATCATAACTAAAACGAAAATGTGCTAATCTGAAACAACTTTTTTCAATTTTGTCAATATTAAAGCGTGAAAAAGGCCCCTTTAAGGATTTGAAGTCGGAGTTATGAAGGTGGAAGATAAGCTACCTCTCTTCTATTGGTCATCACAGTCAACCAGTTGACTGATAAATCTTGCTGATTGTAGCAAATCAATTGATTGCTTACATCAGGTCACCTAGCAAACACAAACATCAAGTCAAAATACCACTTCATCCGCGCGGTAAAACCATTTTCCATTGCTCAAATTAATTTAATTGGGTGCTGAATGTCACATGTAATAGTGACACCTTAAACTAGAAATGGGCCGTGCTCTGTGAAAAAGGGGTTTAATGCATGTGCATAAAGTGTCATCCAATATAAGTCTGTGCAGTCCGCACAGGCTAATCAGGGACTACACTTTCCGCTTGTATTGTATATTTTGTTTCAAGAAAGTCTCTTCTTAGCAAAAATCTTGATTAGGTGGAAAGTGATCGACGTCCCTGATTAGCCTGTGCGGACTGCGTATATGCATTAAACCCTCTTTTCACAGAGCACGGCTCAAATATATTTAAACAAGAGAGCTAAGACTGGCCTAGATGGCCCACCTGTTTATATAAATAAATATTGTGGAGACCATATTTTGGTGTAGCTGTCAAACCCAGTTTTTTTTCCTTGATTGACCTTACCCAAGATCCAGGAAAATGTTTTAGAAATTTCCCGCCAGTAGGCCCCAATGAATAATTGGACTTTTTACATTGTTTTAAAATACCTAACATTTAAAAAATTGAAAAAGTGCTATTTAAGAGTTAAATTAAAATCTAACAATCTGGTTGAAAATATTAGTTGTGTAGTTAAGAGTAAAGGAAGTTGCCATTTGGAAATCCCCATTTTTTTCAGTAGATTTTTTCCTTCGAAACATAGACCTTTTTTTTTCATCCCAAGAGGGATAGTCTTGGCTTTATCTGTCTGCTCATTAGTCTGTCACAAACCTTTTTTAGGGCTATAAGTTAGAAACTTTACAAGATTTACATATGAAATTTCATGGGTGTATAGATATCAAGAAGGACAAGTGCCATGCATAAGAACCAAAACCCTACACCTTTTAAATAAGAGTTATTGCCCTATGTTGCTTCATATGTTTGTCTATCAAAAACTGGTCAGGGCCTTATCTCAGAAACTATATAAGATTCCAACATTAAACTAAATTAGTGTATAGATACTGGTATCAATGAGGAGAGGTGCCATCCACAAAACAATAACCATACACTTTTTTTATATAAGAGTTATTGCCCTTTGTTGCTATAGTATGATGTCCATCTGTTACAAGCTTTTCAGGACTATGTCTCAAAAACTATAACATATTTCACCAATGAAACGTTATGGGTGTATAGATATATATGAGGCAAAGTGCCATGCTAATATAAGAACCATAACCGTGTATTTTATTTAAATAAGTGTTATTGCCCTTAGTTGTTATTGTTTGATGTAATATTTCAGCTATATCTCTAATATTATTGATGATTTTAACATGAAACATGGGTGTATAGATATCAATGAGGAGAAGCACAATTCACAAGAACCATTCCTTATACTTTCTTAAATAAGAGTTATTGCCCCTTCTGTTGTATTTGTATGATGTAAATGTTCAATTCTATATTTCATATACGATATCAGATTTCAACATGAAACTTACTTCAATTGTTTATAGACATCTATGAGCAGAATTGCCATACACAAGAACCATAATCCTACACTATCTTAAATATGAGTAATTGCTCTTTGTTGTTTTGTATAATTTAACTTTTCGGGGCTATATTTCAGATACTTTACAAGATTTCAATATGAAACTTCATGGGTGTATATATATCAGCAAGGAGAATTGCATTGCATAAAACCAATAACCCTACACTTTGTTATTTTTCAGTGATTATTTATCTGGACCCATAAACAAATAAAATTTATTCTGAGGAGAATATCTATTCAACGAATATTCTTGGGATTCCATTTGCTTGTTTGTTCTGCAACTTCTACCGTATATGTAATATGTCAGTTTAGTACAGAATCCAGATTGTGCCATCTATAATCTCACCCTTCTTATATCAAGGGCGACACACGACGCGATACTCGATTTTTGCCTGATGAACAAAGCGACACGCGATATTTGTACTGTTCAAATATCGCTGCAATAATATCGGTGTAACAGTAATTATATTATCAATAAGCTTGATTTACATGCTTGATGACGTAACAATATCCCCTTTTTTTCTCCCATGATTTTTTTAAAACACGCGGGTTGACAGGCGATATTATTACAGCCATATTTGAACAGTACAAATATCGCGTGTCACTTCGTGTATCTTGCAAAATATCGAGTATCGCTTTGTGTGTCGCAGTCTGAAATTAGACCGCGATACACGAGATTTGGATAATATGGGGAATATTTGAATAATAAAATATTGTGTATCGCTTCGTAAGTCGTGCAAAATATCATGTCTCGCTTTGTGTTTCGTGTGTCACCCTTTGAACTCGAGACACAATATTTTGCGCGATACTCAAAGCGACACACAATATTTTGCACGATACACGAAGTGACACACGATATTTTGCGCCATACACGAAGCGACACACGATATTTACCATGATGTATCGCCTTTTGGGCTACCTACGCAAGGGCGATATTACGTGGTTCATTCTCGCGCGTCCCTTTGTGTATCGCGAAAAATATCGTGTGTCGCTTTCTGTGTCGTGCAAAATATCATGTATCGCTTCGTGTGTCTTATGTCGCACTTGATGAAAGAAGGGCGAGATAATAGATGGCATTTTCCGGATTCCGTAGTTTAGGCTTTGCGCTTAGAATAACTTACGAAAATGTTGTCGAAATGTCAACATCGAAGCCTAAAGATCCCCTGTAAGAAAACATGTTCAAGTAGATGTGACTTTATATTTGACTAAGACTTTGTTGCAACAATCGTCTGTGATAACCATGCTTAATTGTGATATTGTGCATTTTATAATGAACGCATACTCTTAATGATCCCGTTTTTTACCATTATCTTAATTGTTAATTGTTAAAAAACTTCCGTATTGTTAAAAGTATGCATGTACAGTAATGTTCAGCGTTTTATTTCATGCTCTTAAATTGTATTTTTTAAATCAGCCTAGTCTTAATTCCTTGAAATATGTGATATATTCTATGTCTTATGTGTATGTGCTATTGACCTTAAACGTAAACAAGGGCTGTTGGCAGCCATTGTGTGATTACGTTTTTTGTCACTGTGACCTTGACCTTTGACCCGGTTACCTGAAAATCAATAGGGGTCATCGGCCAGTCATGATCAATGTACCTATGAAGTTTCATGATCCTAGGCGTAAGCACTCTTGAGTTATCATCCGGAAACCATTTTACTCTTTCGAGTCACTGTGACCTTGACCTTTGACCAAGTGACCTGAAAATCAGTAGGGGTTATCTGCCAGTCATGATCAATGTCCCTATGAAGTTTCATGATCCTAGGTGTAAGCATTCTTGAGTTTTCATCCGGAAACCATTTTTCTGTTTCAAGTCACTGTGACCTTGACCTTTGACCTAGTGACCTGAAAATCAATAGGGTCATCTGCCAGTCATGATCAATGCACCTATGAAGTTTCATGATCCTAGGCGTAAGTATTGTTGAGTTATCATTCGGAAACCATTTTACTATTTCGAGTCACTGTGACCTTGACCTTTGACCTAGTGACCTGAAAATCAATAGGGGTCATCTGCCAGTCATGATCAATGTACCTATGAAGTTTCATGAACCTAGGCGTAAGCGTTTTTGAGTTATCATCTGGAAACCATCTGTAGAGGACGGAGACCCCACGACACCAGTACATAATATAATCTGCAAATGTGGTCCTAAACTGCATCCAAGAACGAGTCACTGTGACCTTGACCTTTGACCTAGTGACCTCAAAATCAATATGGGTCATCTGCCAGTCATAATCAATGTACCTATGAAGTTTTATGATCCTAGGCGTAAGCGTTCTTGAGTTATCATCCGGAAACCATCTGGTGGGGACGGAGACCCGACGACACCAGTACACATAATACTAGAAATGGCGCGGCAGAGGCCGATGCGTATCCCCACGCCGCATGTTTGACTCAGGGTGCCCCAGGGTTGGTAATGGGGCTATGCATAGTTGAGATTGACCGTATTGTCATTAGAGATGTTAAGTATAAATTTGAAGTAATTCAGTGTAGAAATGAAGAAGTTAATGTAAAATAACTTAAAAAATGAGTGAAAATCTATACCCTAATTTCTCCTCCTCATCCTGCTCTCCTAACAAATCTAATAATGAAATAACTTCACTGTACATGTAGTCAATTATGTACATGTCATCCTAATTGGATTGACTTATGAGATGGCTGAACATGCTCTCTTATTATGAGATGGCTGAACATGCTCTCTTATAGCCAATCTTCTTGCTTCTGTTTTGGAAAAGTTATGTTTTAAGGTTAAATGGTTGACTAAATAGTAGCGTCTCAGAAATTTTCTATTGCAATCTTGTACACAACAATAAATATGTAGAATTTCATGTCTGACTTTGTTGTGCCTGTTCAAAGTCCATCTTGCTTTAAATTGTTTCTCACATTTTTCCCACTTGTACATTTTGACAGATTTTCAGTAATGAGTCTAAAATTGTAATTGAACAAAGTGAAAGTTTCAGCCCTGTCATAGATTCTTGAGGCTCTATTCCATGAGTTTCTCATGCTTTTTATGCTTGACTGCATTCTATCTCTTCTGTCATATACAGGTGTCCCTTAGCGCCAATATTTTATAATCCCTTGTATAAACATTAGATGGATGAGCAAAACCATTTCACAGATGAGTTAACACAAACAATTGAATACTAAATACATCTCTGCGCCACTACTGTGTAACTCTATGCACCGCTTTGATTGATTTATTTTTTTTATATCATTTGGCAGGTTATTTACTTTCCTCCCTTTAAAGCTTATTACTTCCCTTGGATTTGCTTTTTTAACCTTTGACCTTGAAGGATGACCTTGACCTTAACCTTTAGCCACTCAAAATGTGCAGCTCCATGAGATACACATGCCAAATATCAAGTTGCTATCTTCAATATTGCAAAAGTTATGGCCAATGCACCATACCGGGGGCATAAAAATAAGTGAAAATCTCTGACCTGGCCCCACCCAAACCCCCATAACTTTTGACCCAGGGGTGAGATCAAAATTCCGAATAGTGCAGGGTCGCACATATGCTCATAGCTACCATGTGTGTAAGTTTCAAGGTTCTAGTGCTTATAGTGTAGGAGAAGATAGTGGCCAGGACGGACAGACGGACGGCGGAGATAACCACAATATCCCCACGCTTTTCAAAAAGCGTGGGATATAATAATCTGCAAATGTGGTCCTAAACTGCATCCAAGAACGAGTCACTGTGACCTTTGACCTAGTGACCTCAAAATCAATAGGGGTCATCTGCCAGTCATGATCATTGTACCTATGAAGTTTCATGATCCTAGCTAGGCGTTGAGTTATCATCCGGAAACCATCTGGTGAACGGACATGCGGACGGACGTACGGACGGACGGACCGACATGTGCAAAACAATATACCCCCTCTTCTTCGAAGGGGGGCATAATAAATAAATAAATACGGACGCTGATCCACGGTCATCCTGGATCGTACCGTACCGAACCACTCTGGATCAGCAGACGATTTATTTCATTACGGAGGAATCCGAGATAGCCGATGTATCACGATTGCGTACCGAACGCCACCGAAAGTAACCGAACTAGGACGTTTAACTCGAGGATATTCTTATACAGACACAAACAACAAACATGACAGATGTCTAGTTTATGCAGCACAGCCTTGACTTTGCGTACAAGATAACAACAAACGATGTATTTGGAAGCATTGTGCAACTTTGAATGGGACACGTGTAGTGTTTTGTAGTGGTTGGCAAAAGTCGAGATCTCTAGTGGTTTAAGACATTGATGTCAGTTGGACATTTGGTATAATTTTGATGTTTTAGTTGCATCAAATTGATAACAAATGAACAATTAGTGAATTACAATGTACATGTCATTTTGCAAGCATCAGTATTTTAAGGGTTAAATTAAACATGACTCATTTAACGTAGACATATGTTTAATATGATGATAATTGACACATTTCCATAACGAAAATAGCACAGAAATTCGGATGGAGTTTCAAAACGTTTGTACATGGCTGGTGGCAATAATCGCAACATCTGCTTCGAGTGTGACAGTCCAGGTAGACACGGCTGTCAAGCGCCAACCTCCCGGACTTAAGTCACCAATGAAGGTATAAGCAACCCCAATAAAATTAAAAAAACTACTTTTTCCTCTAAATCCTCAGTTCTTTATTTTATTCCATAAACCAGTGTTCTTTAGAAACACCGGCAGATGGCAATTTCACCGGTTACATCTACAATCTAAACGCCTGCTACTTTTAACCAAATATCAATTGGAATGGCACAAAAACACCCATTTATTGCTTAGTTGCCGGCTACTTTGAAAATATAACGGCTAGGCTACTCAAATTTTTCTGGAGAACACTGATAAACTTAAAAAATCTTAAATCTGTTTTAAATGTGTATGTATCTTGACAAAAACAGTGATAAAGACTTTGAATTTTAAAAAATCTAGAATTTCATGAAATGTTTGCTCTATGACTTCCTATCTTATAACCAATCTGATCATGGTTGATGATCCAACAATTGTATTTCTTTTATTCATAACTTTTCTATGCTTTAAGATTTTCTTTATATAAAACACTGCATACCAACGTGATTTGTCCTGTATTGATAATATTCCTATTTGAAAATGAGAGCTCTATAAGAAGAGTGTAGACATTCATTTAAGGTATGGTGGGCCAAGGAGTTAACGCCAGATTTCCATATTGCTGGTCGCTTGACTGAACGGCAGATCAAATATGCATCCGAGGCTGGCTTCAGAAGTATTCTCTCGTTGTTCATGTATGAGACCAATGACGGTGGCAATTTTGGTGGAGAATATTTGCCAACTACTGCCGAAGCCTGGGCTACAGCGCATATGGCAGGTTTACAATATGTCGCGCTCATTGGCGGAAATGATGACTGGACCAGCATTGACACTATTCAAAGATTTCATGATGTATTACCGGCTTTGAGAAAGCCAATATTGTTACATTGTGACCGCGGATATACAATCACATTTGTAACGTTAATGCATATGGCAAACCAGACCAGACACAATTCCAGTTTTGAACCGAAGATTTACAGCCATAATTTTTATAAAATTACAGGAGCTATGGGTCTGGATTTTACTCACGATGACATGAAAGAAGTTGTTGCTAACGTAACTGGTGAACCCGTGGTAGAGAAACCACCAAAACATAATTGTGAACCTGAAGAATGGCGGGACTTCTGGTTAGCACATCCGATTTCCAAGAATTGGTATATGGGAGGCCAAGTACGAAAATGTGATGTGAAAATTCTAGAGCAGACTGGATTTAAAGCAATTATAAATATGAGATTGGGTGTAACCCATAATGGCCAACCTTCCCAAGAACCAACAGCATTACTAAACGTCAAAGACGAGCCAACTACATACGGAAATAGCACAACACCACCTAGGCAAGATCTTAAAACCTTAGAAACTAACAAAATCAATGAACACCATTCATCAGACTACATTAGCAAAAAATCCCGTATTAATTATGAAACTGAAAACCCGCTTGAGTTTGGAGATGATATCGGATATAATGAAGATGCTGAGGAAGAGGTTGTCATGAAAACTTCACTAAAATACTACCACATTCCAATACGTGAGTGCCACTGCATATTTGAGTTTAAAGATTTATTATTTATTAAGCTTCTAGCTGTTAGGCAAATTATTGCACACATGCAATATATATATATATATATATTAAAGAAAAAAAGTATAATGTGGATGGTACTACAATGCAACTTTGTGCTCCTTCTGTCATACGATTTAAAACATTTACTCTGGAATGTACAGCAGGACAAAACAAGCCATGGGCTCCTAAAATTGTTGCTGGTGCCCTAGATTATTCCTCTACATAAGTTGTATCAAAACAACAAATGAAGGCTACTGTGCTGAAAATGTTAATTTAGATCCCTGATGAGTGCAGCATTTAAGTTTTCATTCATTTATTATTGAAACAACAAAGACAAAACACCAAGTTTGATGATAGTTTTCATGTGTGAGTCTTGTTACCATTGCATATTCTTTTCAGCTCCAAACAGCACATTCACTGCATCAATGTTCAGCCAGATACGTGACACACTCATTCAAGCGGGACAGCTCGGACCTGTTATGCTTCATTGCTCAGATGGGCGTAGAGTTGGTGTGTAACTGTTACTTACCTTAGAAGCAACCTAATCTTTGAACCATTAGTTCTGATTTATTAGTCCCCTACCGGTTTCACCGGAGGGGACTTGTGGTTTGCGCTCCTTCAGTCAGTCAGTCTGTCTGTCTGTCTGTCTGTCTGTCACACTTGTCTGGATCCTGCGATAACTTTAAAAGTTCTTTATATTTTTTCATGAAACTTGGAGCATGGATAGATGTCAATATGGACATTATGCACGTCATTTCATTTCGTTCCTACGTCAAAAATTCTGGTTGCTATGGCAACAAATAGACTAGAAATACTGCTGAAATGGTGGTTTTCTGGATCCTGCGATTACTTTTAAAGTTCTTAATATTTTTTCATGAAACTTGAAACATGGATAGATGGCAATATGGACATTATGCATGTCATTTCAATTTGTTCCTACGTCAAAAATTCTGGTTGCTATGGCAACAAATATTTATTTTTTTTAATCTGAAAATGGTGGAATTTCTGACAATGGTGGAGCCGGTAGGGGACTTATATTGCTTGACAATAGTCTTGTTGAAAGTAGTTTGAAGATATGAAGAAATCGAAACTGGAATGTAAGTGTGACACAGAAAAACAGTTATATGTTCAACCATCAACAATATGTGCCTCTGTCTGGGAAATGCATGTGCATTAAGTGTTGTCCCAGATTACCCTGTGCAGTCCACACAGGCTAATCAGAAACAAAACTATCCGCTTTTATAGAATATTTTGTTTCAAGGAAGTCTCTTCAAACAAAAATCCAATCTAGGCTGAAAGTTATGTCCCTGGGAACTGCTAATCTGCAACCATGCTTTACACATTAAGCCCCATTTTCCCAGAGTGCTTTATTTAGATTTAGATTTAATTATATAAAGATCTTTTTCCCACTCCATGATTTTTATATAGAATTATGAAAACAAGTTTGGTGAAGATTGGATGAAAACAACTTGAATTAGGGAGCAGACATTTTATACGGACTGACAGACAGACAGACCGACAGACAAGCTCACTCCTATATACCCCCTAAAATCGTTTGTGGGGGTATGTGGTTTACATGTACGCACTTTACTCAGGTGATTATATAATCACCTGAGTAAAGTGCGTACATGTAAACCACATACAATGGACCCATTGTTTTGCTTTCTTTCTTCAATGTAAAAATAGATGAAATTGTACTATATGGAAATCATGATAATATGGAAAATGCAACAATTTAAGGGGGCATAGTAAAATATAACAGGTTATACTATTTTCAAAAATAATACTTAATTTGAATAAGTATTTATTAAATGGTTGCTAAACACATATTTCTAATAGTAAGAAATGCTCTATTAAATATTTATTTTTATAATTATAGAAAGTTGTCCAAGAGGACACCTTTACCTGCCATCGTAAAATCAATAGTAGTTTGAAAAATGAGTTTGAATGATTGCGGACTATCCATTACCGAACTATACTGTAGTTAAATGCACATTAAAGTAATTGATTTTTTTAGGCATGAGTTCAAATTCCAAAAAGACACTGTGTTTTTCCCCATTTTGGGAATAGGGCCAGGTCCCTTTGGATTCGAAAAAAAAATCAAGGCTATTTTACTCAATTTGGGAAATGAGCGTTGTTTTTGTTTTTCTTACGAATGCTTTAAAAATGAGAATAAAAGTGTTTTGAATGTTATAATTTACTAAGGCTCAACTGATAGAGGTGGATGGGAGATGAACTAGTTGTTGAGATCTAAAACAAATTGTTTTTTCGTTGTTTGGGAACCTTCAATTGGGAATTTTTAGGTCCCATTTGAGAAAAATATAACTTTTCCATTGGGAATGGGGCGAAATACCGGACCAGAAATTTGAATGAAAAAAACCCACTCAGACATGTATTGAAACAAATGCTGTTTACACCGGTCAAAATAATATGACTAAAAATGTAGCTTTACAAGACTATAAGTACATGCAACTATGTGCTCCTTCATATTCTTATTTTTAGTCCTTTAGACCAACTGCAGCTCAGCATTCACCATTATTTAGTAACGAAGTTAAGGGGGGTATATAGGAGAGAGCTTGTTTCTCGGTCGTTCGGTGGGTCCATATTAAGTGTCCGCTCTCTTATTAAAGTTGTTTTCATATGATCTTCACCAAACTTGGTCAGATGTTGTATCTAGATGATGTCTAGGTCAAGTTCAAAAATATGGGTCATGCCGGGTCAAAAAGTAGGTCACGGGGTCACTTAGTGCGTTTTAAACATTGAGCATTGTGTCCGCTCTCTAATTCAAGTAGTTTTCATCAGAGCTTCACCAAACTTGGTCAGAAGTTGTATCTAGATGATGTGTAGGTCAAGTTCAAACATGGGCCATGTTGGGTGAAAAACTAGGTCACAGAGTCACTTAGTGCGTTTTAAACATTGAGCATGGTGTCCGCTCTCTAATTCAAGTAGTTTTCATCAGAGCTTCACCAAACCTGGTCAGAAGTTGTATCTAGATGATGTGTAGGTCAAGTTCAAACATGGGCCATTCTGGGTCAAAAACTAAGTCACGGGGCCACTTATTGCGTTATAAATATTAAGCATGGTGTCCGTTGTTTTTTGTGAAGACAACATGCAAAATATTCTGTGTCAATGCGGAATGTGGGGGTATTCGTCACATCTGTGACAAAGCTCTTGTAATTGTTACAATATACTGAATAATTGAGATTATTAGTTACATGTACACTGTTAGTAACTGATGTTGTATGGGATATGCACCCTCAGTAATTTCATACCATACGAGAGCAAAGCTTGAGTATGTATTGAAAGTACTGAGGGTGTATATCCCATACACCATCAGTAACTTACTGTGTTACGATTATATCTCAACCTACTACTCGATTACTCAGGGTGTATGGAAATTACTCAGGGTGTATGGAAAATACACCATGGGCACGTGTCCGCTCTAAGCCAATCAGATTAGGTCATTTTTGTAGGAGGTGAGATATTTGCACGTCAATACAGTTATCTCTTGTTTTGGTTTTATTTTCTCAGCCTTTGTGCAGGGAAAGCATGAATGATCACTAAGAAATCACTCTTATATTTTAAGATTGGAGACTACAGCGGAAAACTTATGCAAGGCAGGTTGCAATAAACTCATAAGTAGCGAGAAAAAAAAACATTGAAACCACTTTGATTTGTGTCAACCTCTTTCTTACATATTGCATGACATACCTTAATTATTTCTTAAAAGCATTCAGATTGGAATGCTCTTTAAGAAAATGTATGGTTATGGGGGTCTCTAGGTGCAAAATGTTGACCTTTTTATTGGTTTTGGCCTGTCTGTCTGTCTGTCATTCATTCATTGTGTGTGTCCTGAAACTTTAACCTTGGTCAAAGTTTGATAACTTTTGCAATATTGAAGATAGCAACTTCATATTTGGCATGCATGTGTATCTCACAGAGCTGCACATTTTGAGTGGTGAAAAGTCAAGGTCAAGGTCATCCTTCAAGGTCAAATATCATTTTATTTTTCTTTCCTAAAATTTTTACATTCATTAAAGTTTGGTCATAACTTAGTTCATATTGAAGATAGCAACTTGATATTTAGCATGCATGTGTATCTCATGGAGCTCACTTTGAGTGGTGAAAGGTCAAGGTCATCCTTCAAGGTCAAAGGTCAAATTTATGGCTTCAAAGCGGCGCAATAGGGGGCATTGTGTTCTAACACATTCCTTGTTTTTTGCTTTAGTTGAATGTTTTACATTAAAAAACATAAGGATTTGAATAAGTATATTGTGACCTTGTTGCATCATTCTTCAGCGTACTTTGGTGTGCTGGCAGCCGCTATACACGAGGGGCATGACCTCAACTGGGCTCTCAAGAGGGTCCAGGAACTGGGCTTTGAAGTGAGCCCTGACGTGCAGCCAGACGTGTATAAGATGTACTGCGAATCCTTTGAGCAGTCACACAGCTTTAAGAACGAGGAGTTATAACAGGAAATCTACTTTTAAATGCTGCTTAACCCTTGACCCCTTAGATACGTATTTTTACGCATTTGTAGTCCCTTAGAAAGTTAAATATAACTTAAGACCTTACTTCCAAGATTCAAGTTTTAAAGGCATCATTTCCAACCCATAGATACTGATGAGGAGCAAACAGCATAAAACCTGAATAGAGTACGAGTTACTCGCAGGCTGTTCTGGTTTTATGCTGTTTGCACATGGCCATTTTCACTTAGCTTCTGAGAGGGAAAGGGTTAAGTGGTGGTGTTAGCGTCTGAATTTTTATTATGGTATTTTAATGTTAGCATATAATGATTATAAACCAGTATTTTAATGTTACTTTGTTATGTCTGCATACAGTAATACAAGTTGTTAAAAGGCATTTTAAAAAGTGCATTTCAAGTTTTAGTGCTTTTACTGTTTCTAGTTGTTTGATACGCCCTTTTAAAAAATGGAGCATCTAATGCAGGCCTTTGCCCAGAGTTTTGTTCGGGATAAGCAGCAGGGCTTTACTATATTAACAGTTATTATATGTTAATGTTATTTGTATTTATTTAGCTTGTGCTTTGAAGACAGTAGTATTTTTAGCTCACCTGAGCACAACGTGTTCGAGTTTTCGAAAAATGGTTCTGGTTCGGTGAAAAACATGGCTGCCAGGGGACTTGGCAGATTTCCTTATTTGGCTATACTGAAACCTTGTTTACACTCTCGAAGTTAAATGTATCTTCCAATTTTCATGAAACTTGGTCAGAAAATTTGTTCTTATGATATCTGGGCCAAGTTCAAAAATGGTTTGGGTTTCTTGAAAACATGGGCCCCAGGGGGGCTGTTCAGTTTTCCAGTTTTCTTTATATGGATTTTGTAAAACCTTGTTAATGCTCCAATGGCCACATTTATTGGCCAATCTTCATTAAACTTGATCAGAACATGTGTCCTAAATATCGGCCGAGTTTGAAACTGAGTCATTTGATCACCAAAATAGGTCACTAGGTAAAATAACAAAGTATGTTTGTACTCATGAAGTCACTTTCTTTGCCGCTTATGAATGTCTTTCAGAATATTTTTTTGTAACCATATCTCAGGAGAGTTAAAAATATCAATAAGCCTACAAATTAAATATGTATGTTTTCCTAAAGTACTTTCATTATTTTGAAGGATTATTTATGTTTTTCAGAATAGTTTAGTTCCTCTTGTTTATTGATATATTAATTGTTGTTGCATAAAACCAAATGGGCCATAACCGAACGTTATTCATTATTTGAATTGTTCAAAATACACACTAATCAAAGTCTTTTTAGCTCAACTGATTGCTCAGGTGAGCTTTTGTGACCGGTCTTTGTCCGTCCTATGTCCGTCCGTCCGTCCGTTAACATTTGCTCGTAAACACTCTAGAGGCCACATTTCTTGTCCCATCTTCATGAAACTTGGTCAGAAGCTTTGTCTCAATAAAATCTCGGCTGAGTTCGAAACTGGGTTGTGCCGGGTCAAAACTAGGTCACTAGGTCAAAAAAGAGAAAAACCTTGTAAACACTGTAGAAGTCACATTTAATGCCCAATCTTCATGTTACTTTGTCAAAATGTTTGTCTTAATGATATATTGGTTGATTTCAAAAGTGGTTCCGATCCGTTGAAAAACATGGCCGCCAGTGGGCGAGGCAGTTTTCCTTATTTGGCTATAGAGAAACCTTGTACCGGTAAACACTCTAGAAGTCACAATTTTTGCCAAATCATCATGAAAGTTGGCAAAACATTGGATCAATTGATGTCTCGGACGAGTTCGAAAATGGTCGAGATCAGTGAAAAAACATGGCCGCCAGTGGGCGGGGCATTTTTCTCTATATGTATATAGTGGCAGTTTTCCCTATTTGGCTATAGAGAAACCTTGTAAACACTCTAGAAGTCACAATTTTTGCCCAATCATCATGAAAGTTGGTCAAAACATAGGTTTTATTGAGATCTCGGACGAGTTTGAAAATGGTCGGGATCAGTGAAAAAACATGGCCGCCAGTGGGGGGGGGCATTTTTCTCTATATGTATATAGTGAAAACATGTAACCCTATGAACCCCTATTGATTTTCAGGTCACTAGGTCAAAGGTCAAGGTCACGATGAGACAAAGCAGTAAAATGGTTTCCGGATGATAACTCAAGAACGCTTAGGCCTAGGATCATTAAACTTCATAGATACATTGATCATAACTCGTAGATGACCCCTATTGATTTTCAGGTCACTAGGTCAAAGGTCAAGGTCACGATGACTCGAAATAGTTAAATGGTTTGCAGATGATAACTCAAGAACGCTTAGGCCTAGGATCATGAAACTTCAAAGGTACATTGATCATGACTTGTAGATGACCCCTATTGATTTTCAGGTCACTAGGTCAAAGGTCAACGGTCATGGTGACCCGAAATAGTAAAATGGTTTCCAGATGATAACTCAAGAACGCATATGCCTAGGATCATGAAACTTCATAGATACATTGATCATGACTTGTAGATGACCCCTATTGATTTTCAGGTCACTAGGTCAAAGGTCACAGTGACCCGAAATAGTAAAATGGTTTCCAGATGATAACTCAAGAACGCTTATGCCTAGGATCATGAAACTTCATAGGTACAATGATCATGACTCTCAGATGACCCCTATTGATTTTCAGGTCACTAGGTCAAAGGTCACTGTGACCTGAAATAGTAAAATGGTTTCTGGATGATAACTCAAGAACACTTATGCCTAGGTTCATGAAACTTAATTAAATCATAGGTATATTGATCATGACTCGCAGATGACCCCTATTGATTATCAGGTCACTAGGCCAAGGTCACAGTGCCAAAAAACGTATTTACACAATGGCTGTCAAGGTCTAGGTGACTCAATTTAGAAAAAGGGTTTCCGGATGATAACTCAAGAATGCTTACGTCTAGGACCATGAAACTTCATAGGTACATTGATCATGACTGGCAGATGAAATAATGATGAAACTTGACCAGGATGTTTGTCTGGACAATATCTAGGTCAAGTTTGACATTTGGTAAAGATTGAATGAACCGACTCCTCTCAGGTGAGCGAACTAGGGCCATCTTTGCCCTCTTGTTAAATATATTTACTATATTATTTTGATATGTTTAACTGTTATGTAACGCAATACAAATGTCTATTTATGTCTGGAAAGTCAACAGAAAAAACATAAAACATTTATGTATAAAAGAAAGTTTTCCCTTTACCTTTATTTAATCAATTAACATTTAAAATTCATATAATTTATTTGTTCAACATTATGTACTTTGATGTTTATTGATTTCACTGACTTTTTTACTTAACTGAAAGTTGCAACAAAGAATTCAATTTGAGCATTTGTCTAAAAAGAATTTTTATAATTATAAATATTTAATGTGCTTCTTAATCAAATTAGGAAAAAACATTCAATATGCAAGATTTTTTTAAATTTATACACCTGAAACATCTTCTATGCATGGGATGTTTAGTTATGTTTGAATTTAATGTAAAATAATGTCAAGTTATGGTAGATATAACAAGCATCCCAATAGTATACTGTGATCCATTTTCAAATTGTTAGTAGTGCTGGATTGGTCATTGTCGGCTTTGGTACTACTTAAATGTACCCCAGGTAATATTTAGAATACTTAAATGTACCCCAGGTACAGAAAATATTCTGGGCTAATTTAGACTGTACCCGAAATTTGTATTCCCGCCCCAAATCGTAAAATGCTCTATGGAATATGAAACAAACTTCTCATTGCCTCCACATACTTTTTTAGTAAGATTTTTTAGGTAATATAGAGGCCATTTTACAGAATAAGGACATAAATATGAACATTATTTATTTGAAAAAAAAATCCTGGGTAGGTTTCAGTATATACTTCGAACCTGTTGTACATTTAAGTATATTTAAGAGTACCCAGGGACCATTTAAGAAGCACCCAGGCGGACAATTACCAATTGAGCATTAGTACTTAGTATTATAAGTTAGTTATTTGCTCAATATAGAACTTGTTATGACAATATGAGAATTAGACATTCATTGATGATGGTGTTCTTAAACTGTTATTTGAAATATTTGCAAAATATTTTTAGCTCATTTAGTCTTATCTTCAATGGTATGTCCTTATTTTCTTTTCTTTTTTGTTGAAGTTACAAAACAATGTTCACAAAACATAATTTTGCTGTTAATATTAACTCTTGTTGTAACAAATATATTCTCCACTTTGATTTGTTTACACTTTCCAAAGTTGACATCTGAACTCTTGCATTATGTCAATTTCTATGAAATTCCTTTACCCTTAGATCATCATGCCCTTTGCATGCTGGGAAATTTGTCTTCTGCTAAAACCTCATCTGCTGAATTTCTAAAATTAGCATTTTCTTCGATTTTTTTCAAAGAATACTATCAGAATAGCAAACAGTTATGGATCCTGATGAGACGCCACGTTCTGTGGCGTCTCATCTGGATCCAAACTGTTTGCAAAGGCCTTCAAAATTCGGTTCTCGCACTGAAAGGGTTAATTGTCATCATCAAATATATTATTAGTTTCCTCATAAGAAATTGGTAGTAAATGATTGCTTTAAAACAAACAAACCAATCAGTTGCAACGATTGTGAAAGGTATGATTGTATTGCACATAAATAGTACCTGTTTGATTAATTGTGATAATTTTGCTTTCAATGTTTGTTGAAGTATCAAGCATGGCGAATATACAGATTAACAGAATAACATTATTCCATACTGCTGACCAAAATTTCCCCAAAAATATGCCAAACTTACAAGAAACTCAATACTTGGTTTATTGAGTTTATTATACAGCAATTTAATTCCAATTTTAATTATAATAATTAATTATAATATAAATTTTAAAAAGCAATTAAACATGCACTTATAAACAATTAGTATACTGTTATTTATAATCATGTTAACAATGTTCAATTTTTCCGAATATCATGGTCTATCACGCTTTTTTCCCAATAAAAAAAGGCACAGGATGTATAATATAAAGCAAAACAAAATCACTGAACATCATAGAATACTGCTATACTTCTTACTAAGTTTGACAACCTTTTGATTTTACAGTTCATGTTTATATAGTTACTGCTCATACTAAGACTCAGGTCTTGTATTTTAAGACTTGTACAAGTCTCTGATAATGTTTATAGATTTTAATTACCAACTTAATGCTTGTGCTAGACATGTGTGTTCACGCATGTTTTCAATCAGCTGGTGTTAAATGAAATTTGTCATTGTGGTAAGCAAGTTGTACGAGTTGGATTTGTGATTGTATGGTAGTTATTTACTTATCTCGTATATTTATAAAAAATCTGACTTTGTATGTTCTTAGTAAATCATGTATTGTTGATTTGATCAACATAATTTCACAGCGCAATTTTGTTGAAATAAATCTGTCTCCAGTTCATAAAAATGATTTAAAGGAATCTCGAAAAACTATTGCAAATTAATTGTCTTTTTGCTGTCTTTTTGTGTAATAAGTTGTCTTATTTTTAAACATAACGTGTCTGTTTTAGCAAAACCCTGTACTTTTTGTAGTTCTATATCTTTCCAAGACATGGATCACAGTTTGGCTTAGATATGCTGCTACTCCTAGCACTCTAGTGATTGCCTGTAAACACAAGCTCAATCACAAGGTAACCGTGCCCTTGACATAAATTCTGTGTTTGCCTTTACATGATAAAATCTAATAGTATGTTAAGATCTTGTTTGTTAGAGATGTGACTTTGTAACACATATCTCTTTGTTCATAAGAGTGTTATATCTACAAAATGTTCTTGTCTTGCATAAGATAAATGTTTTGATGATGGTTATGGAACTTTGTCTTTTAACAATATTGAAATAAAAAATACAACAAATTGAGCATTTCTTTGAATTAACAGTTGATTTTTGTCATTTTTAACCATTATTCAGTCGTGTAAGTAAACATAAATTACATATTAGGTTGGCATATAATATTGCACTGTGGACCTCTTCCAAGTTTGTTTAAATCATGCCCCTTGGGTCCAAACTGACCTGCCCTGACGGTAACTTGCTGCTTTTACCAGCTTTGTTAACCCTTTACCACAGGTATGTATTTTAGAAAGTTTAATTAAATTAAAGACCTTTTGTACTTGATTCAAGTTTTAAAGGCTTCATTTCCAACCCTAAGATACTGTTGAGAAGCAAACAGCATAAAACCTGAACAGACTGCGAGTTACTCGCAGGCTGTTCTGGTTTGATGCTGTTTGCACATAGCCATTTTTACTTTGCTTCTGAGTAGGAAAGGGTTAATATAGTGAAAACTTTCAAAACAAGACTATTGCCAAGCAATATATGTCCCCTACCGGCTCCACCATTGGTTCCATAAAACTTCTGACCAAGTTTGGTGAAGATCAGATGTAAACTACTTGAATTAGAGAGTGGATACCATGCTGAATGTTAAAAAACGCACTAAGTGACCCCGTGACCTAGTTTTAGGCCCGGAATGTTCAAACTTGTCCTAGAGATCATTTAGATAAAACTTGTGACCAAGTTTGGTGAGGATTGGCTGAAAACTACTTGAATTAGAGAGCGGACCACATGGTGAGGTTTAAAACGCACTAAGATACCCCGTGACCTAGTTTTTGACCCGGCATGACACATATTCATACTTGACCTAGACATCATCTAAATACAACTTCTGACCAAGTTTGGTGAAGATTGGATGAAAACTTAGAGAGCGGACAACATTGTGATGTTTAAAATGCACTAAGTGACCCCGTGACCTTGTTTTTGACCCAGCATGACCCATATTCACACTTGCCCTAGACATTATCAAGATACAACTTCTGACAAATTTTGGTGAAGATTGGATAAAAACTACTAGAGAGCGGACAACATGGTGAGGTTTAAAACACACTAAGTGACCCCGTGACCTAGTTTTTGACCTGGCATGGCCCATGTTCGAACTTGACCTACACATCATCTAGTTACAACTTCTGACCAAGTGTGGTGAAGATCTGATTTAAACTACTTGAAATAGAGAGCGGACACCATGCTCAATGTGTAAAACGTACTAAGTGATCCTGTGACCTAGTTTTTGATCTGGCATGGCCCATGTTCGAACTTGGCCTTCAGATCATCTAGATAAAACTTCTGACCAAGTTTGGTGAAGATCGGATGAAAACTACTTGAATAAGAGAGGACACCATGCTGAATGTTAAAAAACGCACTAAGTGACCCGTGACCTAGTTTTTGACCCGGCAAGGCCTATGTTTGAACTTGACCTTAAGATCATCTAGATACAACTTCTGACCAAGTTTGGTGAAGATCGGATGAAAACTACTTGAATTAGAGAGCGGACAACATGCTGAATGTTTAAAACGCACAAAATGACCCCGTGACCTAGTTCTTGACCCGGCAAGGCCCATGTTCGAACTTAGCCTAAACATCATGTAAATACAACTTGTGACCAAGTTTGGTGACAATCGGATGAAAACTATCTGAATTAGAGAGGGGACACTTAATACGGACCGACAGACAGACCGACCGACTTACCGACCGACAAGTTCACTCCTATATACCCCCCTAAACTTCGTTTGTGGGGGTATAATTAAGAGTCTAGTTTAAATTTGTAAGGGGGTAGGCAATTGTCCTCCCCTGACATGGTTCTTAAATCACACACACCCCTGTATATAACGAACACATTAAAAATCTCAGAAACCACAGGGCAGAGGTTTGGTATTAGATTATAACATCATTCAGTGTTCCTCTTCCAAGTTTGTTCTAATCTGACACCTGGGTCAAAATTGTTTACCCTTGGGGTAAGGTGCTTACCTTGTATACAGTGAAATCTTTCAGATTTCTCTACAACTGCCTGTCCTAGAGGTTTTGTATATATTTGCTCCCCGCAAACATTCTTAGCTGTAATAAAGTCATCCCGATAAGAAATTTTGCAGTGAATAAAGTGAAATACAGAGCAAATATTAATACGAAATAAAGGCTAGAAATGCTGATATGGCTAGCAAGTGAGCGGCATTTTAAAAATTAATTAAAGTAATAAAGGGTATAAAACGGCGAAAAATACCTGCATCCGCATGGACGTTGCCATCTTGACTATTAGTGACTACCCCTCTGTTGTATGTGACATGCAATATTGTATGGTGGTCAACTACCAAGTTTGTTCACATAATGGCCTTTTGGTAAAAATGGTCCAACCCTGGGGATTACTTGATACCCTATAATGCACTCTAATGAATACATTCTAACATTCTTTTTCTCAGAAACTTTAAGGCCCATATCTTTGATATTTGTTATGTAATATTTGGTGGACCTCGACCAAATTTGTTTATATCATTCCCTTGGGATCTAATTGGTCCCAACCACCAAAACATGCTCAAGGTGAGCTTTAGTGATCCGCTATAGTTCCGCTTTCGTAGTGCAGTGTTGGTCATGCAGCGTCAACATTTTATTTGTGAGCACTAGAGGCAGCATTTATATCCCAAGCTTCAGGAAACTTGGGTAAGAACATTAGTTGCAATGATATCTTGGCCAAGATCAAAACTTGACAGAATGGAGAGACTTAAGTGCATCCACAAAAAACATTTCTGAGCCCTAGTTATGCTTTTAAACAAGTCATTTTTAGCAGGTTGCCATGGCGTAGTGGTTATGGTGTCCCACTGTGGGAGCATTCTTTAGATCTCGCCCAGAGACAACAAGTACTGTATTTTGTTCCTGGAAACGGACTCAAGAGCCTTTCAATAAGCCTTTGCCTTTCTATGCATTGGAGCTAAAATGAATAAGTTTAAACTAAACAAAAAATTAGCATTGTTTCGCTTGTTACATACAACATATGACATATAACACAATTGTAAGGTAGAATAATACACATATAATTAAATGTAAAATTCAAGCCAAAATTCTTAATAATGTATTATGTACATCATAAACAATATTCATGTAAAAACCACTAGCTGCTTGACACGCATATTTGGACAAGCTGTGTTTTTTCAGTCAGTTTTAAAGTGATAGGATTTTCATGTTGCCATGCTTACAACCCTAACATTATTCCATTAGGTCGCGACCAATTAATATAGTCTGCATCTACATACTTCGAAACACTGGACGTTTGAGACGAATATCTATACTCTTAAGTTTTTCCAGCAAACATCAGAATCATAACCTGCACTCTGTGTAATGATTTAATGTTCTACTGCCTTCGGCACTGTTACAGTAATAATCCATTTAGAATTGTCCCACTCAGATTAAACGGCTGTTTTCAGGGTTTTCCCACAGGTATTTCCTCATTTCCATCACTGAAACCACAAATAACACTTATTGAAGGTGCTATTTACATCAAACTTTAGATTCTTATTTTATTATATACACATTGTTTTAATTCTGTTAAATGACAATATCAGTACCATAACATTCAAAAACATGGCCTGTTAAAATTAACTTTAGGCATATCTTCAAATTAATGTTGACATTTAGCTCTCTTATCAAAGTCACCATATTTTAAATTCTGAAGATTTATTGTTTTATTTTATTGTTCACATATTAATACCTCCAAGGTAATATTAGTACAAATGTGTGATTTTAGAAGCCATGGGTTACTCACTTTTCAAACATGTTTCTGTACAGGTCCGCTATCGCTTTACAAATGTTTGATGTCAGTCACCATGGGTTACTCACTTTTCAAACATGTGCCCGTACAGGTCCGCTATCGCTATACAAATGTGTGATGTTGGTCACCAGAGGTTACTCACTTTTCAAACATGTGCCTGTACAGGTCCGCTATTGTGCCCTTGTTCTCTTGGCGACCTATGAACTCCTCGTGACGCTGTGAATGCACACTCTTGATTCGATTGGTCCATATTGACAACAAACTCTGCTTTCCTGTTTGAATAAATAGAACAAATTAGAACACGTATTACTACCTTAAACCTGTCCCACTTTATAATAGATACATATTTTTACGTATTTGTAATCCCTTAGAAAATGAAATATAACTTAAAACCTTTCTTACTAAATTCGAGTTTTAAAGACTTCATTTCCAACCATTAGATACTGATGAGCAGCAAACAGCCAAAAACCTGAACAGACTGCAAGTTACTTAACATAATATATTATGTAGAGCTAATTCTATAATATAGATGATAAATAGATCACTGAGATGTGCCACATTAGGAGTGATAAGAATCAACCCTTTCCCACTTAGAATTAAAGTCAAAATGGCTAGGTGCAAACAGCATAAAACCAGAACAGCCTACAAGTAACTTGCAGTCTGTTCAGGCATATTTTCTCTCGCTGGTACCCATTTATACTCCTGGGAGTAAAGGAACAAGTGTAGGCTAAATTGTTTGCTCACAAAAATTCCATTGGTCTGATTGGGATTCAAACTTGGATTCCTGACCAACAACCCACCCCTAGACAAGGGCTGTAACGATACATTCGAATATTCGAATTACTCGAATACGGATGTGGACGAATCTTATTTGTTATTCGCCATCTCCCGAACCGAATATTTGACGAATACAAACAACGTGGTTTCGAGTTTGAAAGTTTAATCATCTTATCTTACCTTACAAATGAAGGTTCATAAATAAACCCCAATATTTAAATGTTCTTCTCCTTATTCCGGCGTTTTTCATAATATTTACCCCACCCACTATGTTACACATTGAGATTATCAACAAAAATGGCGGACACCAGTTGAATATTTACGACATTGAATTGAAAAATCTTTCGATGATTGTTTAATGTTTATTTAGGTTAATACGAGTGTTTCGATCCTCAAACATACACACAAAGGATTAGCAGGCAGATGGAATTTCTTTTTTGTTTATCTTTACGACAATGATTGTGCAAGACTTATCAACAAACATGGAGCCTGCAAAGGGAATGCTATTGATATCGTTGACCTAACTGCCAAATACACGTCGTTTGTCTGGCGCTACTTTGGTTTACTAGTCATGTTTTCAAAACTGTGTTCAACATTTAAGCAGTACTAGTCAGTGTTTTGTTATTTCAAAGTGTAATATTTCATATTTTCAGTATGCAATGATCAAATTGACAAATACTCATAGATTCATACTATATTATGTCATGTCAAGTTGTCAGTATTACTTTGGTTCCTTGAAATTCATATTCGCGAATAAATATTCGTATTCATCACCTAGTGTATTCGTTACAGCCCTACCCTAGACTACTGTTACAGCCAAGTCAAATTGTTTTATGAATAATTTTCATTCTGACCTAAATGATGAGAAGACAGTTTCATGTACCACATGCTGTCTTATCTTTGTGTTTACATGTGGCAAGTTAAAATGCATAATTAAAGCCACACACCTTGAAATGAAATACATGTTAATCAATACATATAGATGCAATTTGAAAGTGTGCAAATTTGTCATTTTATCTATAGCCTAGTTAGCAAGTAATTTATCTTTTTTTTTTATTTTAAAACCGAAAGTAGGATTTCTATACGTTTACGTCCATTTCGACAAACACAATTATTTTGAAGTTTTAAAGCGCAAAAAAATACTGCTTTCTATATATATACCTTGTAACCACCAGATATATTCAAACTGGAAAAGATAAAATAAAATCTATAGCCTAGTTAGCAAGTAATTTATTATTTTTCAAACGGTACCACTTTTAAAACTGAAAGTAGAATTTCTAGACGTACATGTCCATTTCAACAAACGCTATTACCGTATTTTACCATGTATAGCGCGCTCCCATGTATAACGCGCATGCGATTTTTTAAAGCCAAAATGGAGAAAAAAAAAGAATTCAAGACCAAAAACCTGAAAATTGGGCCGAAAATGGCCGCCATTCTTATATTGCGCAATCATTTAATCTAAGTTTTTCGGGTGCTTATTATTTTGTTTTAAAGTAGGGAGCGTTTATACGATCAGGAGCATGGGTTGCAGGGCACTATATTTTCAACAATTTTTAAGATTATTCTCTCAAGAACACCGTACATGTCCTTATTGCTGCGCACTGTGCGTGTTTTTTCAAGACCCCTGCGCGTTAAATTCGACCACTATTACCTATTCCTCTTATTTGAACAGTGTAACATTTTTATTACCTGCCGCTCACAAAATCGTATGACATAGTCTTCTGCAGACCCGCAACATCGCAATGTCCAATTTTACGCAAATCTTCCGTGGATCCCATTTTATTTTTTTCATCGACTTAAAATATTTCCCCATTAAGAGATGCTCCCATTAAATCCATTTTGACCCGGTATTTCGCGCCTTCACTGCGTCTAGTTAATTAATTTATGGTGAGACAAACAATACACCCGAACGCTCTATTCCATACAGTTGGCGTTATCGGCGTTATCAGCGTAAAGCAATTAGACAAATATCATTTGTTTGTCTCTATTGAAAGAAAATAAAACGAGTCTATATCTCTATTGTTGGTTTGTAACCTACGTAGTATACTCGCACGGTAGCATATTAATGCAGAGATCAGAAAATCATTGATAAATGTATTCGTCGTTTCAATGCTTAGGGCCGAGTAATTTCGGCAAATCGGAATTCAACTTACGTAAAACACTTGCTCAATAAACAGTTAAACTCCACCTCCGTTCTCTGCAAAAGGTTTGAAGGCGGAGCTTTGCATGTGCTATTATTTAATTGGACGATTGCCATTGAGGAACAAACACAGGATTGGTTCGGCATGTTTATTGCTAGACAAAGGAAGCCAATTTTGTCGGCGAGAAACTTGTCGCTTTATTGCTTCAGACAGGAAGCGGCTTTCCTTTGATGACGTCAAACTGTCAATTCACATAGAGTGTCAATTTTCGGAATTGCTAACATTAAACTTTGGATTAAATTATCAAAATAAAGCAAAAGCGAAGTTGAGAAATATGATGGAAATAATTAGCGTCATTTCAAATAAGACGAGTTTTCATGACAACAAAAACTTTAACAAACAATACCACGACGACGCGGGGATCGATATACTTCGATTTTTTTAAATGAACAATCAATGAAGAAGTGTGAAAACACCAACAAAGACATTTTGTTCATCTTTTAATTTTTGTCAAAACTGTTACTACCCCGTTCATTCCTACCGTTTCCCGCTATTTGTTGTTTCGACAACGGCCCCTTCAGTCTATAACATTATAGGGTGTAGTTTTCTGCAATAAAAAAATGGCGGCAATTGTGAAGATTTACGATCACGAAATGGATTTTTTGCAATTCAGCAACCAGGAAAGCGTTGTGTCAATGTATTACGCGCACTGAATTTTTATTTTGAAATTTGAAGGTAAAAAACTGCGCGCTATGCATGGTAAAATACGGTATTTTTAAGTTTTAAAGTGCAAGAAAGACGAATTTCTACCTTGTAACCTCCAGATATATTCTAATTGGCATAGAAAAAAAAGTGTTCTTATTTATACTTTAATTTACTTTCATTTCAATGTGTGTTTCTTTAATGACAAAGTTTACAGTCAGTACAAACTATATATGTCCAAATTTAATGTTTGACCTTTTAAAATAACCATGACCTTCAAGGTATAAGGTAAATAGGTTTTAACCCTTTCCCGTATAAGAAGCAAAGTGAAAATGGCTTTTGCAACCAGCATAAAACCCGAACAGCCTGTGAGTAACTCGCATTCTGTTCAGGTTTTATGCTGTTTGCTGCTCATCAGTAACTAAGGGTTGGAAATAAAGCCTTTAAAACTTGAATTTAGTAAGAAAGTTATTTAATTAGATGTAACTTTCTAAGGGACTACAAAAGCATCAAAATACGTATCTAAGTGGTAAAGGGTTAAACAAAACACGTCATCTTATGATAGGGAACTATTGTGGTTAGTTATTGTTCAAATATCATGCTGAATGACAAAGTTACACTCTGATAAGCTCATGAATCCTAACTCAAAACAGTGATTTTTTTAGCCCAAAATTACAGCCTCTTACAGGTTCTTTCCCAATTGCAAAAAGTAAAAAAAAGATGTTTCTCAATTTCAAAAAAATAACATTTTTCCCCAAAAATCTGACCAAACTTTCCAAAAAAGTATGCCAAACTTTTTCAAGAAACGTAATTATTGGTTTATTATACAACAGCAATTCTCCCTGTACCTATGATTGTTCAGGGTTTATTATATAAATTTTAGAAAGCAGTTAAGCATGCACTTATCAACAATTGGTATAATGTTATTTGCAAATCATTAATAATGTTCAATTTTTCTCAATTTCATGGTCTTTTGCACTTTTTTTTGCAAATCAAAAAGGCACAGGCTGTATAATATACAGAGAAAAAAAACACTGCAAAAAAGCATGTGACTTCATTATCTAACTTTCTGCAGCAGTGTTTACAAAAACTTTTTAAGAAAGGCATTTTTGTTGCTTTGCCTGTGTACCTGAAGTCTTGACGAGGGGTTCAGTGAATCCAGAGCGGAGACGTTTCACGAGGGGACCTGTGTCCTCTGGGGCTGCCTCCACTTTGTTGAACTCCCTCTTCTCATGATCCGTCATCTTCTGATATCTGAACAAAATAAACCCCCATTTGAGCCTTTTTCTTGGAAAACTGGGCTTAATGCATCTACATAAAGTGTAAGTCCTTACAGGCTAATCAGGGACAACACTATTAGCTTTATGGACAATTTCTGTTTAAAGGGAGTCTCTCCTTATCAAATATGCAGTTTAGGCTGAAAGTGTTTCCTTGATTAGCCTGTGTGGACTGCACAAGCTCATCTGAGACAAGAGTTTCATCACATGCATTAAAGGGACCTTTTCACAGATTTTGGCATATATTGAAGTTTGTCATTAAGTGCTTTATATTGATAAATGTAAATATTGGATCTAAAAAGCTCCAGTAAAAAACGAGAATAAAATTAAAGAAGGAAAAAAAAGTAACCCTCAACTGGGATCGAACCACTGACCCCTGGAGTAAAAGTCTATTGCTTAGACCACTTGGCCATCCGTGCACATACACTGAGTTATGTATTTTATACTTTATATAAGCAATCCTCGTAGTATCACAAAATGTAACAACAACAAAAGAACACTATAAATTATTCAATCGTTTCGCGTTGCAAGGCTTTATAATTTTCAGGTTTTTAAATCGTCAAAAGATGTATATAATGGATATTCTAGACCAGTGTAAAGGTTCAATATTACTATTTCCTCACAAATATCATAACTACAACGAAAATTTGCGAATCTGAAACATTTTTTTTTTAATTTTGTAAATTTACCAAAACATGAAAAGGCCCCTTTAAGCCCAGAATACCCAGTATGAGGATCATTTAATAGTCAAGCAATATGGTATTTTTTAACCCTTTACCACTTAGATACGTATTTTGATGCCATTTTAGTCACTTTAAATTTAATTAAAGACCTTTCTTACTAGATTCAAGTTTTAAAGGCTTCATTTCCAACCCTGAGATACTGATGAGCGGCAAACAGCATAAAACCTGAACAGACTACGAGTTACTCGCAGGCTGTTCTGGTTTTATGCTGGTTGTAAAAGCCATTTTCACTTTGCTTCTGATGGGGAAAGGGTTAATAGAAACACTGGTGTAAAGATAAGTAGTTATGTTTAATCTGTTAACCCATACTGATGTTGAATGTGAATATCATATTGGTAGCAAATCACTATATTTTTTCTACAAGCTAAGAAAAGCGGTTTCTCAAACAGATTTTTTTGTTCCAATTGCATTGAATCTTTTTGGTTATCAACATATCCTAATTAAACAACTCAACTACTAGTAAATCTCTCTATTCAAATCTCTTCAAGAAACAGTTTAGTGTAAAAGATTGATAAATAATACTCTGTGTCACAACCACAGGCTTTCAACCATTAATGTTCTCATATTAAAAAAAAGCTATATTTTGGTACAACTGGGCTTCATGAATGTGCGTACAGTGCTTCCCAAGATAAGCCTGTGCAATCTGCACAGGAAAATCAGGGATGCCACTTTCTGCTTTAATGGAATTTTTGTTGAAAGGAAGTCTCTTGTCAACGAAAATCCAGTCAAGACAGAAAAAGTTGTCTCTGATTACAAACTGCACAGGCTTATCTGGGATGAAACTACAAGTACCTACAAGCATTAGCCAAATTTTCCCTGAAAGTAGATCTAAACACCATTCTCATCACCCTGCCATTTCCCTCAAACTTCTATCCCCCAAACTGCCATTTCCCTCAAACTGCTATCCACAAACTGCCATTTCCCTCAAACCTCTATCCCTTAAACTGCCATATCCCTCAAACTTCTATCCCCCGAATTGCCATTTCCCTCAAACTTTTATCCCCCAAACTGCCATTTCCCTCAAACTTCTATCCCCCAAACTTCCATTTCCATCAAACTTCTATCCCCAAACTGTCATTTCCCTCAAACTTTTATCCCCCAAACTGCCATTTCCATCAAACTTCTATCCCCCAAACTGCCATTTCCCTCAAACTTCTATCCCCCAAACTGCAATTGCTCTCAAACTTCTATCCCCTAAACTGCCATTTCCCTCAAACTTCTATCCCCCAAACTGCCATTTCCCTCAAACTTCTATCCCCCAAACTGCCATATCCCTCAAACTTCTATCCCCCAAACTGCAATATCCCTCAAACTTCTATCGTCCAAACTGCAATTGGCCCCAAACTTCCACACTCCACCTACTTATCAAGGTCCTTCCACGCACTCTCGACCTCGCTGAGATCCTCTTTCCCAGAACCGGTTTTGTCCAGTTTCCTTCTGTCGTCTGATGGCTTCTTGCACTCCAGCAGACACTCGAGCACGCGCTTGTGAGCCTCTGAGGTGTTGGCGTGCGCGCGCACCAGAGTCTCGAGCTCCGACCACATCTGGGAGTACTGCTGCTCCCTGAAATAGAATTGAGTTGCGCTGTGGGAAACTATGAATCATAGTTACAGGGAGAATGGGTTAACTGCCAAACTTGAATCATAGGTATAGAGATAATGAGTTAACTGCCCAACTTGAATCATAGGTACAGGGAGAATGGGTTAACTATCCAACTTTAATCATAGGTACAGGGAGAATGGATTAACTGCCCAACTTGAATTATAAGTACAGGAGGAATGGTGAACACTTCACCTTTTATTTCCCTTGATCCTGGTGCCCGTGAGGTTTACAGGGAGTGGCTCGTTCCTTGTTTCCATGCCAACCACATGGAAGATGGCCTTGCGACATTCCAGTTCATCATCATCTGACAGTCGCTCCTTCACTAGCATGCTGGGTAGAGGGTCTATGTGCTGTAAATATAGAGGAACAACATCCTGAGAAGATTATGTTAGCTTATATATAACCCTTTCCCATTTAAACGCACAGTGACAATGGCTATGTGCAAACAGCATATAACCAGAACAGCCTGCAAGAAACTCGCAGTCTGTTCAGGTTTTATGCTGTTTGCTGCTCATCAGTACCTAAATGTTGGAATTGAAGCCTTTAAAACTTGAATCTAGCAAGAAAGGTCTTTAATTAAATGTAACTTTCTTAGGGACTACAAAAGCGTCAAAATACATATCTAAGTGGTAATGGGTTAAAGCAAATCAACCTTGGATCATTGGCTGTTACTATTTTGGGATTATACTTTGAACACACTTCATGGAGACCAATGTTATGTCACATATCAAATATGAAACCTCAGGACATTTGTGTTATGGAGGAGATTTTTCACGTATTTTTTTACTTTTCCATTTGTTATAAAACAAGGTTGTGGCTAGGAAGAGTATTGGCATTAGACTCTTGGCTGATCAGTTTTAGAAGAATAAATGTATAAGGTTGCAATTTTTAATGAGCTGCGCTCTGTGAAAAGGAGGTTTAATGAATGTGCTTAAAGTGTTGTCCCACATAAGCCTGTGTAGTCTGCACAGGCTAATCAGGGAGGACACTTTTCGCCTAAACTGAATTTTTGATTAGAGACTTTCTTTAAACGAAAATCTCATTGAACCGGAAAGTATTGTCCCTGATTAGGCCAATAAGCATTCTGCACAGGCTAATCTGAGACGACAATTTATGCATATGCATTAAACCCCCTTTTTGCGGAGCACGGCCAAAATATATTTTTTGGCACTGTTGACCTTCAGTTGAATAAAAATCCACCAAATTATTTGCATGCTTACCGATGCCATGTTGAATATGATGGAGTCACTGATCACCATAGGCCAGAACCTGCTGGTTCTTTCTACGTGGTGCAGGGCTGCAACATAAACACATAACATAACAAGAGCACAGCATAGCGGGTGCCAACGCTCAGCTGCGGGTGCAGTTTTGAATAAATGAAAGCTTGTCAGAAGATCACCACAGGTTAAAACCCGCTGGTTCTTTCTACATGGTGCAGGGCTACAACATAAACACATAACATAACATTCACCATAGGCCAAAACCTGCTGGTTCTTTCTACATGGTGCAGGGCTACAACATAAACACAACATAACAATCACCATAGGTCAAAACCTGCTGGTTCTTTCTACATGGTGCCGGGCTGCATTATAAACACATAACATAACATTCACCATAGGTCAAAACCTGCTGGTTCTTTCTACATGGTGCAGGGCTACAACATAAACACATAACATAACAATCACCATAGGCCAAAACCTGCTGGTTCTTTCTACATGGTGCAGGGCTACAACATAAACACATAACATAACAATCACCATAGGCCAAAACCTGCTGGTTCTTTGTACATGGTGCAGGGCTACAACATAAACACATAACATAACAATCACCATAGGTCAAAACCTGCTGGTTCTTTCTACATGTTGCAGGGCTGCAACATAAACACATAACATAACAATCACCATAGGCCCAAACCTGCTGGTTCTTTCTACATGGTGCTGGGCTACAACATAAACACATAACATAACAATCACCATAGGTCAAAACCTGCTGGTTCTTTGTACATGGTGCAGGGCTACAACATAAACACATAACATAACAATCACCATAGGCCAAAACCTGCTGGTTCTTTGTACATGGTGCAGGGCTACAACATAAACACATAACATAACAATCACCATAGGTCAAAACCTGCTGGTTCTTTCTACATGGTGCAGGGCTGCAACATAAACACATAACATAACAATCACCATAGGCCCAAACCTGCTGGTTCTTTCTACATGGTGCTGGGCTACGACATAAACACATAACATAACAATCACCATAGGTCAAAACCTGCTGGTTCTTTGTACATGGTGCAGGGCTACAACATAAACACATAACATAACAATCACCATAGGTCAAAACCTGCTGGTTCTTTGTACATGGTGCAGGGCTACAACATAAACACATAACATAACAATCACCATAGGCCAAAACCTGCTGGTTCTTTGTACATGGTGCAGGGCTGCAACATAAACACATAACATAACAAGAGCACAGCATAGCGGGTGCCAACGCTCAGCTGCGGGTGCAGTTTTGAATAAATGAAAGCTTGTCAGAAGATTTTTTTTTTATATTAGAAGTCACAGTGACCTTAACCTTTGACCTAGTGACCCAAAAATGGGTGTGGAGTGCAAACTCATCAAGGTGCAGCTACATATAAAGTTTCAAAGTTGTAGGTGGAAGCACTTTGATTTTAGAACCAATGTTAAGGTTTTAGCACGATGCAGACAGCGGACGAGCTGGCTATAACAATACCCTGGTTTTCTCTGAAAACAGACGAGCTAGAAATCAACATGGGCCAAAACCTGCTGGTTCTTTCTACATGGTGCAGGGCTACAACATAAACACATAACATAACAATCACCATAGGTTAAAACCCGCTGGTTCTTTCTACATGGTGCAGGGCTACAACATAAACACATAACATAACATTCACCATAGGCCAAAACCTGCTGGTTCTTTCTACATGGTGCAGGGCTACAACATAAACACAACATAACAATCACCATAGGTCAAAACCTGCTGGTTCTTTCTACATGGTGCCGGGCTGCATTATAAACACATAACATAACATTCACCATAGGTCAAAACCTGCTGGTTCTTTCTACATGGTGCAGGGCTACAACATAAACACATAACATAACAATCACCATAGGCCAAAACCTGCTGGTTCTTTCTACATGGTGCAGGGCTACAACATAAACACATAACATAACAATCACCATAGGCCAAAACCTGCTGGTTCTTTGTACATGGTGCAGGGCTACAACATAAACACATAACATAACAATCACCATAGGTCAAAACCTGCGGGTTCTTTCTACATGGTGCAGGGCTGCAACATAAACACATAACATAACAATCACCATAGGCCCAAACCTGCTGGTTCTTTCTACATGGTGCTGGGCTACGACATAAACACATAACATAACAATCACCATAGGTCAAAACCTGCTGATTCTTTGTACATGGTGCAGGGCTACAACATAAACACATAACATAACAATCACCATAGGCCAAAACCTGCTGGTTCTTTGTACATGGTGCAGGGTTACAACATAAACACATAACATAACAATCACCATAGGTCAAAACCTGCTGGTTCTTTCTACATGGTGCAGGGCTACAACATAAACACATAACATAACAATCACCATAGGCCAACACCTGCTGGTTCTTTCTACATGGTGCAGGGCTACAGCATAAACACATAACATAACAATGACCATAGGTCAAAACCTGCTGGTTCTTTCTACATGGTGCTGGGCTACAACATAAACACATAACATAACAATCACCATAGGCCAAAACCTGCTGGTTCTTTCTGCATGGTGCAGGGCTGCAACATAAACACATAACATAACAATCACCATAGGTCAAAACCTGCTGGTTCTTTCTACATGGTGCAGGGCTGCAACATAAACACATAACATAACAATCACCATAGGTCAAAACCTGCTGGTTCTTTCTACATGGTGCAGGGCTACAACATAAACACATAACATAACAATCACCATAGGCCAAAACCTGCTGGTTCTTTCTACATGGTGCAGGGCTGCATTATAAACACATAACATAACAATCACCATAGGTCAAAACCTGCTGGTTCTTTCTACATGGTGCAGGGCTACAACACAAACACATAACATAACAATCACCATAGGCCAAAACCTGCTGGTTTTTTCTACATGGTGCAGGGCTGCAACACAAACACATAACATAACAATCAAAATTATAAATCCAAACAGTATTGTCCTGGTACATATGTTTAACAACAAAATGAGCCTCGTTCTTGGAAAACTGGGCTTAAAACATGTGCGTAAAGTGTCGTCCCAGATTAGCTTGTGTGGTGGAGAGTGTTGTCCCTTATTGGCCTGTGTGGACTGCACAGAATTATCTTGGCGGACACTTTACGTACATGCATTAAGCCCAGTTTTCCCAGAACAGGGCTCATAGTCATTTGCGCTCACAGAAATAACAAGTAAACTGAGCCTACTCTGCTGCCGTTTAAGAATTCCAAAGTTATGCCCAGCAACTATTGAAACTTGTTATCATGAAGTGGATAGATGTTGTGCCTACTTTGTGAATGTGAGGTCCCACTTTGTGCCTAGGAGGTCCCACTTTGTGCCTAGGAGGTCCCACTTTGTGACTAGGAGGGCCCGTTTTGTGACTGGGAGGGCTCACATTGTGAATGTGAGGTCCTGCTTTGTGACTGGGAGGGTCCACATTGTGTATAGGAGGTCTGGCTTTTTGACTAGGAGGGCCCTCTTTGTGACTGGGAGGGCCCACATTGTGACAAGGAGGGCCCACTTTGTGACTTGGAGGGCCCACTTTGTGACTAGGAGGGCCCACATTGTTTCTAGGAGGGCCCACTTTGTGACTGGGAGAGCCCCTTTGTGACTGGGATGTCCGGCTTTGTGACTAGGAGGGCCCACTTTGTGACTGGGAGGGCCCACATTGTGACTGTGAGGTCCCACTCTGTGAATGTGAGGTCCCACATTGTGACTAGGAGGGCCCACTTTGTGACTGGGAGGGCCCCTTTGTTACTGGGATGTCCAGCTTTGTGACTAGGAGGGCCCACTTTGTGACTGGGAGGGCCCACTTTGTGACTAGGAGGGCCCACTTTGTGTCTGGGAGGGCCCACTTTGTGACTGGGAGGGCCCACTTTGTGACTAGGAGGGCCCACTTTGTGACTGGGAGGGCCCACTTTGTGACTAGGAGGGCCCACTTTGTGACTGGGAGGGCCCACTTTGTAACTAGGAGGGCCCACTTTGTGACTGGGAGGGCCCACTTTGTGACTGGGAGGGCCCACTTTGTGACTAGGAGGGCCCACTTTGTGACTAGGAGGGCCCACTTTGTGACTGGGAGGGCCCACTTTGTGACTAGAAGGGCCCACTTTGTGACTGGGAGGGCCCACTTTGTAACTAGGAGGGCCCACTTTGTGACTGGGAGGGCCCACTTTGTGACTGGGAGGGCCCACTTTGTGACTAGGAGGGCCCACTTTGTGACTAGGCGGGCCCACATTGTGACTGTGAGGTCCCACTCTGTGAATGTGAGGTCCCACATTGTGACTAGGAGGGCCCACTTTGTGACTGGGAGGGCCCACATTGTGACTAGGAGGGCCCACTTTGTGACTTGGAGGGCCCACATTGTGACTAGGAGGGTCCAGATTGTGACTAGGAGGGCCAACTTTGTGACTTGGAGGGTCCACTTTGTGACTAGGAGGGTCCACATTGTGACTAGGAGGGCCCACTGTGACTTGGAGGGTCCACATTGTGACTAGGAGGGCCCACTTTGTGACTTAGAGGGCCCACATTGTGACTAGGAGGGCCCACATTGTGACTAGGAGGGCCCACTTTGTGACTGGGAGGGCCCCTTTGTGACTGGGGCGTCCGGCTTTGTGACTAGGAGGGCCCACTTTGTGACTGGAAGGGCCCACATTGTGTCTGTGAGGTCCCACTCTGTGAATGTGAGGTCCCACTTTGTGACTAGGAGGGCCCACTTTGTGACTAGGAGGGCCCCTTTGTGACTGGGATGTCCGGCTTTGTGACTAGGAGGGCCCACTTTGTGACTGGAAGGGCCCACATTGTGTCTGTGAGGTCCCACTCTGTGAATGTGAGGTCCCACTTTGTGACTGGGAGGTCCCACATTGTGACTGGGAGGGTCCACTTTGTGACTGGGAGGGCCCACATTGTGACCAGGAGGGCCCACTTTGTGGCTTGGAAGTCCTACTTTGTGACTGGTAGGTCCCACTATGTGATTTAGAGGTCCCATTTTGTGACTGGGAGGTCTCACTTTGTGACTGAGAGATCCCACTTTGTGACATGGAGGTCCTACTTTGTGACTGAGAGGTCCCACTTTGGGACATGGAGGTCCAACTTTGTGACTGGAAGGTCCAATTTTGTGACTGGGAGGTCCCACTTTGTGACTGGGAGTTCCCACTTTGTGACTTACAGATCCCTATTTGTGACTGGATGGTTTCACTTTGTGACTGGGAGGTCCCACTTGGTGACTTGGAGGCTCCACTTTGTGACTTGGAGGTCCCACTTTGTTATTTGGAGGTTCCCCTATGTGACTGACAGGTCCTGCTTTGTGACTTGGATGTAAAACTGTGTTACTGGGAGGTCCCACTTTGTGACTGGGTGGTCCATTTCTCTTCCAAAGGAGTATTCTCTACATTCAAAACCTTTCCAAAGGAACAAAAGGACTGGTTCATCCCAGGAAAATGACCTAATTGTATTAGATTCTAGGTTTCATTGTAATAGTATTATCAAATGAAAAGAAATAGGTTAAAACTAAACAATACTTCACCTCTCTGTATCGGGAGCTGCGTTGAGATTTTGGCCACAGCTGGGGACACTGGGGCCAGTCTGTTCTCCTTCATGAACTCTCGGAAATCCTGCAAAAAAGAGCTTGTTTAAACATATTTATTTCAAACAATAAACAGCAGCATACATAGAATGTTATACATTTACAATATGTACATGTTTTTACATCTTTTTCACATCTTTTTACACATTTTGTTACATTCTGCATGCAAAAATTGTGAAAATGAACTAACAAGCAACAATCATACAAGATCTTTTATTACATTAAACTTAGCCTCAACATAAAAAACAACAACCAGAAAGTTGGATACTAATATTTCAGTATTGATTTGTATTAATTTAACATATAAGACAAACAAAGTCAAAAGTTTCAGAGCCTGGGCCAGGTTGAACAAAGTTTGTCAGTAAAAACCTAACCACATAAGGTAAATATGGTAAAATCACAAAACTCATAAGTCTGTGGGCTGTCTGTTTGACAACAAAAAGTACTAAAATTCATATTGAATTGTTTATTCACTTGTAAATTATCACCAGCTGTTGTTTGTTTTTTAGTATTTCGAGAATAAATCTCTAAAAGAAAAAATCACATTTGCAAAATTACTTAAAATATTATTGTTTATGAAAGTTGAGATTTCCCTTATGAGTGTTGTGTTTACAAACCCCAGGCCCATATTCACCAGCCCATTCTTAGAATTAAGAATAAAGAATAGACTTAGAACCAAGAAAAATTGTTCATCGTTTGAATACAATACAAGCTGAAAATTTTGCTTAAATTGTTTGAAATGATAAATTGTGTTTTTAGAGCTGTTAAATTCCATGTCATATTGAACTAAAGTTAACCTTTGGAGCATTACAGTTTAAACAATATTCTTTATTCTTTTTAAGTATTTTCGTAACATATGGCCCAGGGCTCACTCACGGGTATCCTGTAGTCTGTGACACGACCGCCGGGTCCCTCGCTGATGGAAGGCGGGTCCTCAAGGATGGAGCGGCCCGTGGGTATGCTGTGGATGAAGATCTCCCCACCGTGGCTGGTAAGCATGTGGGAGACGACCTTAACACCCGTCTTCCTGGGCTGCTCCAGCATTACTGCCCTTCCTGAAGCCAAACAATGCCTCAGCGCTCAGACTATTAGCAACAAGAGATGTGTTCGTCAGAAACACAATGCCCCCTATTGGGCCGCTTTGAAATATATATATATATATATTATTTTTTTACCTTTGACCTTGAAGGATGACCTTGACCTTGAACTTCCACCACTCAAATTGTGCAGCTTCATGAGAACGCCGCTTTGAAATTTAAAAAAAAAAATTACCTTTGACCTTGAAGGATGACCTTGACCTTCCACCACTCAAAATGTGGAGCTTCATGGGAACGCCACTTTGAATTTTTCATTATTTTTTTTTACCTTTGACCTTGAAGGATGACCTTGACCGTGAACTTCCACCACTCAAAATGTGCAGCTTCATGAGATACACATGCATGCCAAATATCAAGTTGCTTTCTTCAATATTGAAAAAGTTATGGCCAATGTTAAAGTTTTTTAACGGACAGACGCCATTTATTTGACATTTGACCTTGAAGGATGACCTTGACCTTCACCTTTCACTTCTCAAAATGTTCAGCTACATGAGATACACATGCATGCCAAATATCAAGTTGCTATCTTCAATAGTGAAAAAGTTATGGCCAATGTTTAAGTGTTTGGACGGACGGACAAATGCCATATATTTGACATTTGACCTTGAAGGATGACCTTGACCTTCACCTTTCACCACTCAAAATGTGCAGCTCCGTGAGATGAACATGCATGCCTAATATCAAGTTGCTATCTTCAATATTGAAAAAGTTATGTCCATTAAAGTTTTCGGACGGACGGACAGACTGACATACTGACTGACACACTGACGGACAGTTCAACTGCTATATGCCACCCTACCAGGGGCATAAAAACAAATGAACCTTGAAATAACAAGGGCTGTTTGTAAAACATGCATGCCCCCCATATGGGCTGTCCGTTGTACTGGCAGCCATTGTGTGAATACGACTTTTGTCACTGTGACCTTGACCTTTGACCTAGTGACCTGAAAATCAATAGGGGTCATCTGCAAGTCAGGATCAATGTACCTATGAAGTGTCATGATCCTAGGCAAAAGCGTTCTTGAGTTATCATCCGAAAATCATTTTACTATTTCGGGTCACCGTGACCTTGACCTTTGACCTTGTGACCTCAAAATCAATAGGGGTCATCTGCAAGTCATGATCAATCTACCTATGAAGTTTCATGATCCTAGGCATATGCGTTCTTGAGTTATCATCTGAAAATCATTTTACAATTTCGGGTCACCGTGACCTTGACCTTTGACCTAGTGACCTGAAAATCAATAGGGGTCATCTGCGAGTCATGATCAATCTACCTATAAAGTTTCATGATCCTAGGCATATGCGTTCTTGAATTATCATTTGAAAATCATTTTACTATTTCGGGTCACCGTGACCTTGACCTTTGACCTAGTGACCTCAAAATCAATAGGGGTCATCTGCGAGTCATGATCAATCTACCCATGAAGTTTCATGATCCTAGGCGTATGCCTTCTTGAGTTATCATCCGGAAACCATTTTACTATTTCGGGTCACCGTGACCTTGACCTTTGTCCTAGTGACCTCAAAATCAATAGGGGTCATCTGCGAGTCATGATCAATCTACCCATGAAGTTTCATGATCCTAGGCGTATGCGTTCTTGAGTTATCATCCGGAAACCATTTTACTATTTCGGGTCACCGTGACCTTGACCTTTGACCTAGTGACCTCAAAATCAATAGGGGTCATCTGCAAGTCATGATCAATGTACCTATGAAGTTTCATGATCCTAGGCCCAAGCGTTCTTGAGTTATCGCCTGACAACCACCTGGTGGACGGACCGACCGACCGACCGACATGAGCAAAGCAATATACCCCCTCTTCTTCGAAGGGGGGCATAAAAATAAAAATATGCAGAGCAGTAAACTGGTGGCCTAATCTAGTACACATACAAGTATCAGCTAGAGTGGTACATTATTTATTGGTATGGCATTTTACCAGCAATTGTGTTGATTTTATTTCAAAATCACACTACACAAAAAAAACAAGCCTTGCTCTGGGAAAACAGGGCTTAAGGCATGGTCGCAAAGTGGCCATAATACCAACAATACCACAGGTAGCTTAAATCATCTATATACATACTTAGTGCTTGAAAAACTGACAAATTGAAAGGGCCACACAAAATGTGCAGCTTCAATTCTGGGCCAACTAACTCATATCTACCTTAGCAAATAAAGTGACCTTAAGGCTCCCTTAACCATTGTATTTGCTAACTCCAAGCAGATGTAAGCTGGGTAAAACTGATATTTTCACCTCATCCCCTATTGGGCTCTAAGTGCTTTCTTAGCCAAGGTTTTAATGGATTTAATGTTTGAAAAGCATAAAATAGCAAGTTTATGTGATGAAATTTCATTTCTATGATGTATGAAACATTTTATTATTTTTTTTGTGTGCAAATGTTAAACTACAGGTTATTATCTTCCAAAAACAAGATGCTGTGTTCAATAAATGTGTTTGCCCCCTGTGATAGCCTTGTCAGTACTGATTCATTTGACAATAAGCAAAGTCCAAATGTAGATGAATGTCAAGGTCAGTTTGAGGTCATTGATGACATCATCAAGGTCAGGTAATGCGAATGTGTTGATAATGTTGGAATCCATCAAAACCAAAAGTATCAAAACTTTAAGGAAGCATTATTGATATCATACAAAACATGTTTTTTGGGGTTAACCAATACATGTAATTTGGACCTTCTATATAGGTCAAAGGCCACAGTAGGGAAATGTCAAGGTCAAAATGCAGTATTGATATTCAACAGAAGGTGCCTTTTTTGCCAGACCAGGAGTGAGGAATTTCTTAATAAGTCTTATTCCGGAAGCAGGCCAATGTCAGGTAAAAGTGAGGTCAGGTGAGGAGGTTATGTTAACCCTTTACAACTTAGGTACATATTTTTACAAATGCAAGTAAAATTTGATTAAAGACTTTTCTTACCAGATTCAAGTTTTAAAGGCTTCATTTCCAACCCTAAGATACTGATGAGCAGCAAACAGCATAAAACCTGAACAGACTGCGAGTTACCCACAGGCTGTTCTGGTTTTATGCTGTTTGCAAATAGCCATTTTCACTTTGCTTCTGTAAAGTGAGATTGTGTTGAAAGTGTTCATAGATAACATCCATGATAATTTAATAGCTTTGTAGTAAGCAGAATTGATGCAAGACAAACAGGAGTGCCAAACTGTCACAAGATACGCCCGTTTTAAGGCTTTTGACCACTTGATAACTTTACCATGAGCCCTATTTGAACTTGACCTACATATCATCTAGACACAACTTCTGACCAAAGTTGGTGAAGATCTGATGCAAACTACTTCAATTAGAGAGCGGACACCATGCTAAATGCTTGAAATGCACTAAGTGACCTCATGACCTAGTTTTTAACCTGGCATGACCCATATTTGAACTTGACCTACATGTAGATATTGTCTAGACACAACTCCTGACCAAATTTGGTGAAGATCGGATGAAAACTACTTCAATTAGAGAGCGGACACCATGCTAAATGCTTGAAATGGTTTAAGTGACCCTGTGACCTAGTTTTTGACCCGGCATGACCCATATTCGAACTTGAACTAAATATTGTCTAGATACAACTTCTGACCAAGTTTGGCGATTATCGGATGAAAACTACTTCTATTAGAGAGCGGACACCATGCTAAATGCTTGAAATGCACTAAGTGACCCCGTGACCTAGTTTTTGACCCAGCATGACCCATATTCGAACTTGACCTAGATATTGTCCAGATACAACTTCTGACCAAGTTTGGTGAAGATCGGATAAAAACTATTTGAATTAGAGAGCGGAAACTGCTGTGGACGCTGACCACCCGCCCGCCCGCCGCCAAGGTGAAACTATAATATGTCCCAGTTTTTTAAAACAGGCGTATAAAAATGGGATAAAAAAGCATGAGGACTTTCTAAATTAATCTCAGTCAATAGGTCAAGGCCAACATCAAGGTCAAAATACTGTCAGTTGATGTGGATTAGGCTGCTCCAAAAAATATGAAAGTATCAGGATATTATTCTCCAAGCCTCCATTACATGACGCTAGTTTGAGAAAAGCTGTAAAAAATTGGCTAAAAAATAACAACATTTAGGACTTGCTCAAACGCTTTTTAAGTTTTTAATACAAGCTGAATGGCATTAATATATAGGCTTTGCTCAAGCCATCACCCGATATTGCATATTGTAATGTTGTGAAAAAGCTAGTACTTCACCAGTCATTTTCTAGTGTTCAAAGCCATCATTCAATCAAGTATCAAAAATGTGTAGCCTCATTTTTGGTTATCCAAAAATATGGACTTTCGGAATAAGTAAAGTTAAAGTGAACAAGAGGGCAAAGATGGCCCTAGTTCGCTCACCTGAGAGGAGTCGGTTCATTCAATCTTTACCAAACGTCAAACTTGACCTAGATATTGTCCAGACAAACATCCTGGTCATTATTGAACCAAAACTCTGGCATATGGAGTGTTTTTGTTTTTGTAAGATTTGACCTAGTGACCTATATTTTGAGTTGACCCCCCCTTACCAAACACCAAACTTTGCTTACAAAAATAAATATTATGACCAAGATTCATAAAATTTGAAACAAAATTGTGACCTCTAGAGTGTTTACAAGGATTTTGTATAATATAATGAAAATATGGACAATCTAAGGGCAATAATTATGGCATTAATTATGTGATATATATAAAACCAATCTTTGTACCAAGTTTCATGATGATTGGGCAAAAAAGTGATTTCTAGAGTGTTCACAAGCTTTTTTTACTATATAAATATAAGAAAACTGCCCCCCCCCCCGGCAGCAATGTTATTCAACTGACCGGAACCATTTTCGAACTCAACTCTCATATCAAGAAAACAAATGTTCTGACCAAATTTCATGAAAATTGGGCCAAAAATGTGACTTCTAGAGTGTTCACATGTTTCACTATATACATATAGAGAAAAATGCCCCGCCCACTGGCGGCCATGTTTTTTCACCAATCTGGACCATTTTTGAACTATCCGAGATATCAATAAAACCAATGTTTTGACCAACTTTCATGATGATTGGGCAAAAATTGTGACTTCTAGAGTGTTTACAAGGTTTCTCTATAGCCAAATAAGGAAAACTGCCCCCCCCCCTCCCCATGGCAGCAATGTTATTCAACTGACCGGAACCATTTTCGAACTCAACTCTCATATCAAGGAAACAAATGTTCTGACCAAATTTCATGCAAATTGGGCCAAAAATGTGACTTCTAGAGTGTTCACATGTTTTCACTATTTACATATAGAGAAAATTGCCCCGCCCACTGGCGGCCATGTTTTTTCACCGATCTGGACCATTTTCAAACTCGTCCGAGATATCAACAAAACCAATGTTTTGACCAACTTTCATGATAATTGGGCAAAAATTGTGACTTCTAAGTTTACAAGGTTTCTCTATAGCCAAATAAGGAAAACTGCCCCCCCCCCCGGCAGCCATGTTTTTTAACTGACCGGAACCATTTTCGAACTCAACTCTCATATCAAGGAAACAAATGTTCTGACCAAATTTCATGCAAATTGGGCCAAAAATGTGACTTCTAGAGTGTTCACATGTTTTCACTATATACATATAGAGAAAAATGCCCCGCCCACTGGCGGCCATGTTTTTTCACCGATCTGGACCATTTTCAAACTCGTCCGAGATATCAATAAAACCAATGTTTTGACCAACTTTCATGATGATTGGGCAAAAATTGTGACTTCTAGAGTGTTTACAAGGTTTCTCTATAGCCAAATAAGGAAAACTGCCCCCCCCCCCCCCTGGCAGCCATGTTATTCAACTGACCAGAACCATTTTCAAACTCAACTCTCATATCAAGGAAACAAATGTTCTGACCAAATTTCATGAAAATTGGGCCAAAAATGTGACTTCTAAGGTGTTCACATGTTTTCACTATATACATATAGAGAAACAACGGACTGGAACCACTTTTGAACTCGACCAACATATAATTAAGGCAAACATTTTGACAAAGTTACATGAAGATTGGGCATGAAATGTGACTTCTACAGTGTTAACAAGGTTTTTTCTTTTTTTTGACCTAGTGATCTAGTTTTTGACCCGGCACGACCCAGTTTCGAACTCGGTTGAGATTTTATTGGGGCAAAGCTTTTGACCAAGTTTCATGAAGATGGGACAAGAAATGTGGCCTCTAGAGTGTTTACTAGCAAATGTTTACGGACAGACGGACGGACGGACATACGACGGACAAAGACCGGTCAGAAAAGCTCACCTTAGCAATCAGGTGAGCTAAAAATGAGGTCATTGTCAAGGTCAAAATGAGGTCCGCTGAGGTAGTTGTGTTGATATGCAAGTATCAAAGCTTTTCACGAGGTATTATTGATGCTAGACAAACAGTGTCATTTTGGGTTAATTTGTATTCACAGATGGAGGAAAGAAAAACAGATAGGCAAAGAGCTTTATGCCTCTTGGCATAAGTAGAGGCCGAGGGTATACATATGGGCCGTGCTCTGTGAAAAGGGGGTTTAACCCATTTATGCCCAGTGGACTCTCCCATCCTTCTAAATTTGATCAATTTATTTCCAAAATTAGGGGTGTCAAGTATATTTATTTCTATATTTAGAATATTCCATAAAGAAATTCATTTAAGCAAACAGCGCAGACCCAGATGAGACGCCGCATTATGTGGCCTCTCATCTGGGTCTACGCTGTTTGCAATGTCCTTTTTTCAGGACGCTAGGCATAAATGGGTTAATGCAAGTGCATAAGGTGTCATCCCTAATTAGCCTGTACAGACCGCACAGGCTTATCAGGGATGACACTTTCCGCTTTTATGGTAGTTTTCATTTACAGAAAGTATAATCTGAGCAAAAATCCAGTTGATGCTGAAAGTGTTGTCCCAGATTAGCCTGTGTGGACTGCACAGGCTAATCTGGGATAACACTTAACGCACAAGCATTAAACTCCCTTTTCACAGAGCACCCCTAATAATTTGCTTTCAGCACATTTCAAATACACAGTACTGTATTTCTTGATAAATTCTGAGTAATTTTTCTTAGTCATTCTTAGAAAATGTATTTCTTTGTTATCTGTTTTTGCGACAGATGTTAACTTGAAATTACCATGACAGCCACTATCCCGAAAAGTATGTGCAAGTGTTATAAATTCAATCCTCTAACGAATAAACCATTATTTAAGGTACCATTATTAAAAAACTGACATTCCTGTTATAGGCATTTTTATGATATCATGTTGTGAGAAAAATTGTTGTACAAATTTAATGTGTAATTTCTAATGTTCGAAAAAATTACAATATTAAGTGTAAATTTTGCATGGTCCAAAAACAAAAGATTATATATATAGTACCAATCTTTTTAAGTACAATTTGGAAAACAAATTTTATGTGTAATTGTAATCCCATTAGAATGTCTTATCATGGGGCTGGAGACGATTTAATCTGCCTAGAGATATATTAAAAAGAGACTTCCTTGAAACAAGGCAGAAAGTCCCCCCCCCCCCAATATGCTTTGCAGACTGCATTGGTAACTGGTCATTTTGAGCAAACAGACTTTATACAGTTTACACAGCTTTTACAGCACTGTACAGCACATCATACCAAATAAGGATATGGCTATGTTTATGATACAATGCCTCTAAGGGCTGTGATTAAGCAACTACAAAAAAAACATTATGGCTGCAAAAATAACTGACAGAACTGTTTAATAGAACACGGAGTATGTCTTTATTTGTATGTATTGATCCCAATCATGGAAATAATATATAAATTTTATTTTATTTTTTAAATTATACAAACTAAACAGACACTTTGAAAAGAATATCATGCAATAAAGAGTATCGTTTCTTATGCCCCCAGATCAAATGATTGGGGGTATATTGTTTTGGGCCTGTCTGTCTGTCATTGTATGTGTCTTTCTATGTGTCTGTCACAAAACTTTAACCTTGGTCATAACTTTTGCAATATTGAAGATGCAACTTGATATTTGGCATGCATATGTATCTCATGGAGCTGCACATTTTGTGTGGTGAAAGGTTAGGTCATCCTTCAAGGTCAAAGGTCATTTTTTTCTAAAATAGCTGCCGTGCGGCTTCAAAGCGGCACATTAGGGGGCATTGTGTTTCACAAAAACAGCTCTTGTTTTTAAATATAAATTTAAAGAGAAACATATTGTACATGAACAATATACCAAATACCAACACCATTAAGTTAAATTAATATTGTACCTGCTGACTAACAATATATAATATTGTTCTTGAGTGCATTTTTATTTAAGCCAGTGACACATCCTTTTAATTTAATTACTGTTTGTACCAATTTATTTTGATTTCCAATAAAATTCACAAAGTTACTGACCACAAACAAACATGTTCTTTGACATAAGCCATATAAGAAAAATGCACAAACTCAATGTGCCCACTGTGACTTTAATTTAATTTAAGTGAGCAACATCATGGTTGCTTTGTAAGCTGCCTTAAACGTTCACATATTTTCGTATTGAAAAAAGTATTAAAATATGTTTACAATTTTTTGTATTAAAAAAAAAAGGATTAAAATATGTTTTCAACCATATCTATAGTTTTGGATACTTTTAACTAATCATCAAAGCCAGAAAAAAAGTTGAATAAATATAATACCTACCCCAGTGTTTCAACCCTGGTTCTCCGGAGGAATGTGATATTTAATAGCAAAACATTAACACTGTTATAGTACTTAAAATATTTCCAAATTTTCGAGGAAAAGCTTCGATCACAAACTCTTGATTATTTTACCTATTTCAAATGATGATAATCAATTAATGAACCAATATTATTAACAACTTTTTTTAGTCAGCAGCGTTATTAAGCTTGTTTAAACGTAATGTATTTTTTATTTAAATCTATTATATTTTTTTTTTAAACATCATTTTACCAAACTGAGAACAAGTACACATAATGCCTTCTGCCTCACGAGGGTGGGGGTCATACAAATGTTGGTGCAGTGACCTCATTACGAAATCAAGAAGGAAAACATTCATCAGACTAGATGACAAACGCTTTACTGAGATATTTGCTTTATTATCTTATTGAATCAAACAGAACATGTTCAATTTTCTGTACAGTATCCATAGAGAAATATGTTGTCAAGACAGATGTTTGACAAACTAGATAATGAAACTGTATTTCTCTCTGGGGACTTCACATACATATATTGCACTCCATTCGTCATTGTCCAAAATACATTGGACTTCTAAAAAACATGGTATTTTACAGGACATTTCAGTTCTCCATGAAAAGAAGCTCAAATGGGCACGTGGCAGAATATTTCCTAATAATATTTGAAAGAAGTAAATTAAATCCTAAAAGTGGGATTTGCCTCCCTGCAGACTTCTAATAAATCATGTTACAAGCTATAGATATGGCAGCAAAGATTGTGGTTTTCGAGTACATCATTAGGGTTTCAATGGAACCATAAATATTCATATAGCCTCTACATGCAATAATAAACACAATATTCACAATTCTCAAAGAAAAAATTATAGTACATTCTTTAAGTTCACAACTTTTCTATTGTATCTTTCTATTAGGTCTTTTGACATTAAAAGCTTTTCTTAATATTTTTTTCAAAGAGGATGTAATCTTTTGCAAGCAGAAATTATAAGATTTTACCAAAAAATGAGATAAACAATATTTACTCAAGAACAATGAATTCTCATGTGAGCTTCTTGAATTCTAAATACATAACAACAACAGCAACAAGGTATGTTTTTGTACAAGATAACATGGTATCTATGTGTTTACCCAACATCATATGTGATTGACAATTGTAAATTAACAATAATAATTGTAAGAATTCAGAAAATAGCATGCACGATACTCTGACAATAACAAAGCTTGCAATAACCATGGCTGAATTATGTGATGTCAGAGTCAGCAGATAGGTTGAGACACGGCTACTATTTAATATTGTATTACACTCATGCGCCGCCCTATGGGAAAACGGGGCTTAATGCATGTGCTTAAAGTATCATCCCAGATTAGCCTCTGCAGTCCGCACACGCAAATCAGGGACTAGACTTTCAGCCTAGCCAGGATGTTCGTTACAAAGAGACTTCATTTAAAATAAAATTCCACAAAAGCAAAAAGAATTGTCCCAGATAAGCCTGGGCTGACTGTGAAAGCTAATCTGGGACAAAACTGGGCTGACTGTGAAAGCTAATCTGGGACAAAACTTTATGCACACGCATTAAGCCAAGTTATTGCATTATTGCAGGCTATTATGTTTACAAATTACTTATAGCTGTTTACAGATAGAACAGCAATGACAATCAAGTAATTACTTCAACATTTCCATGTGAATATTTATGACAAGTGAATGAAAGGTATGCACTCCAGTTAATACAAAATAAATATGATTTGTCAACATCCAGGTAACAGTCATTACTGCACCTTCTTCTCATAAAACAGTATGACTCGGTATTTCTACTAATGCAATGAGGTATTCAGACTTTCTTACAACAGCACTGTGTGTGCGTTATTGTGTATGTGACGGAGGGGGAGGGGTGGGGGGGCCGATAATGTAAACAAACAATTTCCAAGGTCGTTCAATTATACTCTCTGTCTTGATTCACAACACATGGTATACCTTAAGGTGTTTTTTATTCTGCATGTCACAAGTCAGTTTTACTGTTCTTGACAATACATAGTAAGACTGGTTGTTTTTTTATTTCAGAACAAACAAAAGATGTGTTCGTGAAACACAATGCCCCCTACTGCACCGCTTTTACGCCATATATTTGACCTTTAACCCGAAGGATGACCTTGACCTTTCACCACACAAAATGTGCAGCTCCATTAGATACACATGCATGCCAAATATCAAGTTGCTATCTTAAATATTGCAAAATTTATGACCAAGGTTAAAGTTTTGTGACACACACATGAAATGACAGACAATGACAGACAGACAGGCCAAAAACAATAAACCCCAATCATTCGATCCGGGGGGCATAAAAGGGTTGAGTTTTTTTGCCTCATATAATTATATAATCAATATCATTATAAATGAATATTTGCATCTGTTTCTTTTTATGCTGATACTGTTTTATCAGGAAACTTTTATATAAAAGATCTGACCTTATACAATGTCTCAGGCAAATTACAATAAAACAATTTCGGTCCAGTTATTAAATTCACTACCTTTTTTACAACCCTAAAATGTTGTTACTGTTAGAACATGCAGTTTTTTATCACAAAAGTGTGTATTTTTAATTTAATTCTTTTCCACTCAGAAGCAAAGTGAAAACAGCTATATGCAACCAGCATAAAACCACTTCAGTCTGCCAGTAACTCACAGGCTGTTCAGGTTTTACGCAGTTTACTGCTCATCAATATCTTATGGTATGATATGAAGCATTTAAAACTTGAATCTATTAAGAATATTTTGATTTTATTTCTTAAGGGACTACAAAAACCTCAAAATGCTGGAAAGGTTTAAGCACCATGTTCACATACCACTCAGCAAGAAGTTCGTTAGGCAGGACGAGGGTCGACTGTTTACGTCTACTGGAGTTATTCTGTAGGCCCCTGTGCACGCCGGAAGGTCTGTAGTAGAAATAAACATCAACTTTAGTCATAGGCATAATCTTTTTTTACAATTCACAAAAAAATGATGAAAAAGGAACAATTTAGACTCATAATGGAACCATTGGGCTTAACCCTTTACCACTTAGAAAAGTATTTTGACGCACCCTTTACCACTAGATATGTATTTTTACGCACCCTTTACCACTTAGATACATATTTTGATGCACCATTAACCACTTAGATACGTATTTTGACACACTCTTTACCATTTAGATACATATTTTGACGCATTTGAAGTCCTTTAAAAAGTTTAATTTGATTAAAGACTTTCTTACTAGATTCAAGTTTTTAAGGCTGTATTTTCAACCCTTAGACACTGGTGAGTAGCAAACAGCATAAAACCTGAACAGACTGAGAGTTACTCACAGGCTGTTCTAGTTTTATGCTGTTTGTACATAGCCGTTTTCATTTGACTCTAGTAAGAAAGATCTTAAATTAAATATAACTTTCTAAGAGACAACAAATGCGTCAAAATACGCATCTAAGTGGTAAAGGGTTAACAAGAATACATATCAATACACTACAGAATTGGGTTAACTAGAATACATATCAATACACTACAGAATTGGGTTAACAAGAATACATATCAATACACTACAGAATTGGGTTAACAAGAATACATATCAATACACTACAGAATTGGGTTAACTAGAATACATATCAATACACTACAGAATTGGGTTAACAAGAATACATATCAATACACTACAGAATTGGGTTAACTAGAATACATATCAATACACTACAGAATTGGGTTAACAAGAATACATATCAATACACTACAGAATTGGGTTAACAAGAATACATATCAATACACTACAGAATTGGGTTAACAAGAATACATATCAATACACTACAGAATTGGGTTAACAAGAATACATATCAATACACTACAGAATTGGGTTAACAAGAATACATATCAATACACTACAGAATTGGGTTAACAAGAATACATATCAATACACTACAGAATTGGGTTAACAAGAATACATATCAATACACTACAGAATTGGGTTAACAAGAATACATATCAATACACTACAGAATTGGGTTAACAAGAATACATATCAATACACTACAGAATTGGGTTAACAAGAATACATATCAATACACTACAGAATTGGGTTAACAAGAATACATATCAATACACTACAGAATTGGGTTTACAAGAATACATATCAATACACTACAGAATTGGGTTAACAAGAATACATATCAATACACTACAAAATTATCCCAAGCTTTGAATAGTCTAAGCAAAAGAGGTATACCATAAAAACAAATGATGACAGTATTGAAATATGCTCATACGACCAAATGCCAAAAAGAATGGTTTTCTTTCCAATTTGAACAATAACACAATAACATAAAAAAAAACATAAAGATAATGGATGTCTGGGATATATAGCTCATTCATATTTTCAATTTGGAAACAATAATATGGCTCATCATATTAATAATGCAACCAATTTAATTACTTTTATAGCCCATATATAAAAGTTATGGTAACAATGGTAATCGTTAATTTATAAACAAACATGGTCAGACAGACAATGGATCAATGTTGGAAGACAAAATCTTTCAGAGAAATGTGGCTGGCTTCAAAGATTATGTGTTTCAGACAGATTGAGTGAGCCAGTGTCCAATTACAATATAATCTCTCAGTATTGAAACATCACAGCACCAGACCAAGAAGGGTAAAAATAATACACAATTCTAGATGCATTAAAGGAGACTTTAGAAAGAAAGGTCTTCAATTAATTAGGTTTTTACTTATTTACTTTTTAAGGGACTACAAATGCGTCAAAATAAGTATGGTAAAGGGTTAAAGGAGACTTCACATTAGGGCATATAAAGGCAATTGCATATCTCTCAGATAAAATGATGGCTTAAACAAAACAAGAGCTATTTGTAAAACATGCATGCCCCCCATATGGGCTTTCCGTTGTAGTGACAGCCATTGTGTGAATATGTTTTTTGTCACTGTGACCTTGACCTTTGACCTAGTGACCTGAAAATCAATAGGGGTCATCTGCCAGTCATGATCAATGTACCTATGAAGTTTCATGATCCTAGCCATAAGCGTTCTTGAGTTATCATCCGGAAACCATTTTACTATTTCGGGTCACCGTGACCTTGACCTTTGACCTAGTGACCTGAAAATAAAAAGGGGTCAGGTCATCTGCGAGTCATGATCAATCTACCTATCAAATTTCATGATCCTAGGAATAAGCGTTCTTCAGTTATTATCTGGAAACCATTTTACTATTTCGGGTCACCATGACCTTGACCTTTGACCTATAGACCTTAAAATCGATAGGGGTTATCTGCGAGTCATGATCAATGTACCTATGAAGTTTCATGATCGTAGCCATTAGCGTTCTTGAGTTATCACCTGGAAACCATTTTACTATTTCAGGTCACTGTGACCTTGACCTTTGATATAGTGACCTGAAAATCAATAGGGTTCAACTGCAAGTCATCATCAATCTACCTATCAAGTTTCATGATCCTAGGCATAAGCGTTCTTGAGTTATCATCCGGAAACCATTTTACTATTTTGGGTCACTGTGACCTTGACCTTTGACCTAGTGACCTGAAAATCAATAGGGGTCATCTGCCAGCCATTATCAATCTACCTACGAAGTTTCATGATCCTAGGCATAAGCGTTCTTGAGTTATCATCCAGATACCATTTTACTATTTCGGGTCACTGTGACCTTGACCTTTGACCTAGTGACCTGAAAATCAATAGGGGTCATCTGCGAGTCATGATCAATCTACCTATCAAGTTTCATGATCCTAGGCCTAAGCGTTCTTGAGTTATCATCCGGAAACCATTTTACTATTTCGGGTCACTGTGACCTTGACCTTTGACCTAGTGACCTGAAAATCAATAGGGGTCAACTGTGAGGCATAATCAATCTACCTATTAAGTTTCATGATCCTAGGCCTAAGCGTTCTTGAGTTATCATCCGGAAACCATTTTACTATTTCGGGTCAACGTGACCTTGACCTTTGACCTAGTGACCTCAAAATCAATAGGGGTCATCTGCGAGTCATGATCAATGTACCTATGAAGATTCATGATGCTAGCCCCAAGTGTTCTTGAGTTATCATCCGGAAACCACCTGGTGGACGGACCGACCGACAGACCGACCAACCGACCGACCGACCGACCGACATGTGCAAAGCAATATACCCCCTCTTCTTCGAAGGGGGGCATAAATATGAGCCAAAACGGGGCTCCATGCATGTGTATAAAGTGTTGTTCCAGATTTGCCTATTCAGTCTGCAAAAGCTAATCACGGACGACACTTTCGGCTTAGATTGACTTTAACTATTAAAAAAGTATCTTCTAAACAAAAAATCCAGTCTACAAGTACAGCACACTTTAATTTATTGACTTGCAAGATTCGACAAAATTAATTGGTATTTTAATTAATGAGTTTTTACTTGAATAAGCATGTTTAAAACAGAAAATCATCTTTGTTTTGTGATAATGTAAGTTTTGTCCATGATTCAAAAACATTAAAAATAAATCCATGTCAATGTTTGTTTGCTATAATTGTGTACATGGTGTAAAGCTGTGCTATTTTGTGAAAATTATTTGTGGGAATTTTGTCAAATATTGACATAAAAAATAGTAATTAAACTCTAAATGTGTTTCTTATTTGTGTGCATGCATCAATTACTAGTCGAGAAAGCATTACCAAATGAAAAGTTTGAATAAGGTATGAGTTGACCACCGTGTGAGTTGACCAAAATACGTGCGAGTGGACCAAGGTACAAGTTGACTGTAAACCGTTAATATAACCCACAAATTCAACTATACAGTATTCAGGATCAGCAGGCAATATCTGCGTAAACTAAAGCTTTGTCACAGATGTGACTAATACCCACACATGCCTCATTGACACAGAATATTTTGCATGTTGTCTTCACAAAAGACAGCGGACACCATGCATGCTCAACGTTAAAATCGCACTAAGTGACCCCATGACCTAGTTTTTGACCCGGCATGACCCATATTCAAACTCGACCTAGACATCATCTAGATACAACTTCTGACCAAGTTTGGTGAAGATCGGATGAAAACTACTTGAATTAGAGAGCAGACACTTAATACGGACCGAAAGACAGTCAGACAGACCGGCAGACCGACAGACATTTTCACTCCTATATACCCCCCTAAACTTTGATTGTAGGGGTATAATTATTTAACATGGGACACTGGAAACATGTTATATAAAAACAAAATTGTCTTAACAGAATTCCATGCCAATTTCAATATGCAACATAGCTGTGATATGGAGAATATACTGAGTGCAAAAGTGTCACGTATTATTGCAGAGCATAACATGCCGTCGACCAGAAGCAAGTATTATAGGAAAAAGATCAGAAAGCAGGATGTTCCAAATTGTATTGAAGGTGATGCTGAGCTGAACAATGAAAATATGGCACATCACACAGCTTGGAGATCCATAAATATTAAAAGTACAATATGTACTCTTATGCGTTTAGTAGGAATAACGTAATATAAAACTACAAAACTTGCAGAGAAATCATAAGGAAGTTATGATTTCTCTGCAAGTTTTGTTCAGAAATCTGATCTTACATTACCTTTGACATTACCTTTGGGATGCACTTTAAAGTGTCAATACTTATTGGCAGACTCTTTTGAATACATCTTACGTTACCTTAGACAGTAGACTTTGGGGTGCACTTTAACTTACGTTACCTTAGACAGTAGACTTTGGGGTGCACTTTAAAGAGTCCATACTTATTGGTAGACAATGAATATGAATCTATCTCACGATACCTTGGACACTAGACTTTGGGGTGCACAACTTAAAAGTGTACATATTTATTGGTAGACCCTCTTTCCAATCTATATTTCCATTCCTTTGATACTAGACTTTGGGGTGCACAACTTCAAAGTGTTGATACTTATTGGTAGACCCTCTTTTGAATATATCTTATGATACCTTGGACACTAAACTTTGGTGTGAACCACTTCAAAGTGATGGTACTTATTGGTAGACCCACTTTCGAATATATCTTATGATACCTTGGACACTAGACTTTGGTGTACACCACTTCAAAGTGATAGTACTTATTGGTAGACCCACTTTCGAATATATCTTATGATACCTTGGACACTAGACTTTGGTGTGCACCACTTCAAAGTGATAGTACTTATTGGTAGACCCTCTTTCGAATATATCTTATCATACCTTGGACACTAGACTTTGGTGTGCACCACTTCAAAGTGATAGTACTTATTGGTAGACCCTCTTTCGAATCTATCATAAGACCCTCCACAGATCCTGAAAGAAAATTGGAGCCGATCTTGTTGAAATCTGAAAATAACAAAAAGTCTTTTAAATATGTCCAAACATCTCCTTGCAATACTATTTTAATAAGTGTGACAATTGGTGCAAGAAGTTCTTAAAGTTGATTGTCTTCAATAGTTGTTTATTTGTTTTTAAATTGTGCCACAGAAAACAGCAAAAGTAGGAAATTCAAATAATTCAAATAATAAATTTCAAATAACAAATTGATTCGTATTGTAATAAGAAAAATTGCAGAAATAGAAATATTTTAATTAGCTAATGTGCAAAAATACGCACCAATATTAATGAATTATATACAATTAGCATTTTGATTGTCCATTCACAAAATAAGACTATTTCTATTGAGAGCATTGCCTGAACATTACATTATAGGACAAACTAAGGAACTTATCCCAGTTAAATACCAGATTTGAGAATTTCATCATGGGCTTCTGCAGGATGTAGTAATTCCACATCATAGTTAGCTGAGGAGCTTGCATTTTGCTCTTCCTGCAATCAAATAGAAATGGGCCGTGCTCTAAGAAAAGGGGGTTTAAGCATGTGCGTAAAGTGTCGTCCCAGATAACCTTGTGCAGTCCGCACAGGCTAATCAGGGACAACACTTTCCGCCTTAACTAAATTTTTTATAAGAAGGGACTTTCTTCAAATGAAAAATATCATAAAAGCAGAAAGTGTTGTCCCTGATTAGCCTGTTCGGATTGCACAGGCTAATCTGGGACAACACTTTACGTGCATGCATAAAACCCCCTTTTCACAGGGCCAGGCCCAAATTATTTGTGTTTAAATTTCTCTGCTGTTTGATTATTCATACGTCATACTTGCATTTAAGTAAATTGTAATGTTTTATTTATGAACATAATTTCACACAAAAATCAGATATTTCTATCTAAATACTATATTTATTTACAATATATACTGTTTCTTTTACATTGTATGTAGGCAAGGAGTTAGCCTTGGCCACAACACCAAACTTATCATTGTGGCAGAAGACAAAGAAAGATGTCAAAATCAATAAAGAGAGAGCCCAACAGTTCTAAATAGTGAAATAAAACAGACCTGCCATTGATACCACACACTATGCAAATAGGGTTAAAGAAACAGTGGCAAGTACATGGTCAATATAATTACGAATACTTCCTGGGATAGCTGGGTACCAATACTTAAAATGCACATATTCATGCAGCTGAGAGATGCCCTACTTCCATCAGAGAAGGAGGGAGAATAGCCCATTGAAAATTAAAATATTTGAATATAAACAAAACTCAACGTGTTCCCACCTTCATGGGTATGCCAGTGACTGTTGTGGAGGCGAGGCGGTAGTGGTTATACGCCATCTGTATGAGCCGGTTGTACTGCTCCCTGCCTGACTCACTCACGTGCACTGTGCAAGAGAGGATGGGGGAGATCTCGTGCCCCACCCTGGGGGAGATAGTGGGCACCTCATCCACAGGGACGACATGCATCAGATCCAGTTCACAGAAATTTATTGGCAGCAAACTGAAAATATGAAAAAGTACGAGTCCAGCCCAAAGTTGATTATGCTTAAGAAATAATATTTTTCTATCATGTTTTGTTGTGGAATAACCCACAGTAAGGAGTATAGATGCGTAGGAATTAAATCACGAGTGCGAAGCACATGCTATAAATGTTTTCTTAATTACGTTTCCTAACAAATAACATTCTTTGTAGGCGTGGTTATGCCACTTATCACCAAATATACAATTTGTTGTATCATTACATTTCTATACATGCTACATTTATTACATTTCTTTTAGAGCAGGACCTGGTTTTCGCACTTGCATTTTACTGCAATTTTATTTATTCGGAACTATTTTCGAAACATTAAGCTCTGCCCATATATTATTGCAGAATAACCCACACTTGATTTCCTTCTTTGTCTATAGAAAACAAGTCGCGCGTCGTGTTAGAATTGTAATTCATTTACAGTCTGGAAATGCTGTTTTATAGCCAAATCAGACCTTTAAACATTAAGTGTGACCTTGACCTCTGATAAAGGGGAATCAGTTCAAGTTACAGTTTAGAAATGCTGTTTTATAGCCAAATCAGACCTTTAAACATTAAGTGTGACCTTGATCTCTGAAATAGGAAATCAGTTGAAGTGTCAGTCTGGAAATGCTGTTTTATAGCCAAATAAGACCTTTAATAATTAAGTGTGACCTTGACCTCTGACATAGGGAATCAGTTGAAGTTACAGTCTGGAAATGCTGATTTATAGCTAAATCAGACCTTTTAACATTAAGTGTGACCTTGACCCATGACATAGCGGATCAGTTGAAGTTACACTCTGGAAATGTTTTTTAATAGCCAAATCAGAGCTTTAAACATTAAGTGTGATATTGATCTCTGACATAGGCAATCAGCTGAAGTTACAGTCTGGAAATGCTGTTTTATAGCCAAATCAGACCTTTAAACATTAATTGTGACCTATACCCATGACAAAAGTGCTTCACACACATTTGTATGCATGAAAATACACTTCCCTATTGAGACTGCTATCCACAAACTTTTGGCAAACAGACTTGACAAAAGATCCAGAAAAAGCAAAGCTTCAACACTACATGCCAATAAGCTTTCCAATATAAGGATACTTTTAAATAACAATTTGGTCAATAAATATAAAGCTTCAGAAAACCAATTTCAGACTTGTGGGTCATGTCAAATCGGACATGGGTAAGCACAGGATGAGTGACAAGCTGTCCAGGAAGGGGATGTTATTATCTCTCCTTGGAAATTTACAGACATGGACTTCTATAATCTGGGAATATACAGTAGTACAGAGTCCAAGAAAGAAGCTTATACAATAACACGTATCACTTAATCTTGAATTCTATACAGAAAGAAGATGAGAGGCAATCGAACACAGAGTTTTCAGATATGCTTTTACAGGGATTTTAATTGCAGCAGAATCATACTTTTTGATGCAAGCATTTTGCAATTTTGTCACTTTTGACTTCTCCAAATTATTGAAACTGCATCATTTTGATGCAAATGTCGCCATGAAAATTACATAAAATGTATTTTATATTAAGCTTAATGTTGTTTCTTAGTTAATCTTAAGCAAGCAAGTTATACAAGGAAACATTTGCAGAGCAATCAACAAATATTCAGCAATCAAATATCTAGACTTCAGTGTTTTAACCTTGGAAAATGGAAAATTTCATTTGACCCCTAAAAGTTCAAACCAGGGGGTCAATTGAATCCTAGTTTTCAAAAGCTATTCAAATCTCTGCTTAGAATTAGGAATATACAAAAAAAAATATATTTCAATGATCAAATAATAGGACATGCTCAGTTAGTAGGAACGGAAACAAGAGCTGTCAGAGGACAGCGCGCTCGACTATTCGAGTGCTTGACAGTATAACGTAAGCCATCATGGGGTAATTGTTCAAATTATTCAATAAGGTCAAGGTAATAGTTCAGCTATATTTTCCACAATCTATTGAACACTTGTAAAGACATGAAACAAACTAATAAGATTTTATTTAAAGTTTGATAGCAATACATTGTAGCTTGGGTGGGAAGTTTGGACGGTCCTTCAAAAATAAAGTAAATAAATATTTATTATTTTTTTAACCATGTTTCAAAGAAAAAAATATTATTTTTTGATTGCGTGGGTGGGGGGTTAATGTGGGGTGTGGTCATTTATTAGACGATCTTTAAAAAAAAAAAAAGAAAAAAAAAGGAAAAAACAATTATTATTATCTTTTTTTTTGGGGGGGGGGGGTAGGGGGGGGGTTGAGAGGGGTATAATGTGGGGTATGGTCTTTTATTAGATGATCTTTCAAAAATAAAAAGGGAAAAAAAAAATTGGGGGGAGGGGAGCCAGGGATTCTGGGTTGGGGCGTGGGGTGGAATCCATTGCGGTATTCAGGTAAGTGTTGTTTTGTCAAAGTATTAATAAAATCTGATCATAAATAAAGATGTTATGGCAATTTAACTAAAATTTACTCTTGACCTTCAAAGTCAAGGTCATTCAAAGGTCAAGGTCAAATTGAACTTGGCAGGTACAGTACCCTCATGATAGTAAGAAAATATTTGAAGTTTGAAAGCAACAGCTTTGATACTTTTGAAGTCAAGTGGATCTTAACACAAAATTTAACAAACTATTCAGTTACTAAGACAAAAAAAGGGCCATAATTCTTACAAAATGCTTGATACAGTTGTCTGCTCTTGTTTATAGATTGGGGTCATGTTGGTAAAAAAGTTTGCAAAAATAATGAAAGCAATATGTCAAGGGACATTGAAAATATTTGAGGTGGTACGCAAACTTTAACATAGATTTATCAATAATATGCATATTCTAGTGAAAAAGGGCCATAATTCTTACAAAATGCTTGATACAGTTGTCTGCTCTTGTTTATAGGTTGGGGTCATGTTGGTAAAGAAGAATGCAAAATATGAAAGCAATATGTCAAGGGACATTGAAAATATTTGAGGTGGTACGCAAACTTTAACAAAGATTTATCAATAATATGTATATTCTTGTGAAAAAAGGGCCATAATTCTTACAAAATGTTTGATACAGTTGTCTGCTCTTGTTTATAGGTTGTGGTCATGTTGGTAAAGAAGTATGCAAAATATGAAAGCAATATGTCAAGGGACATTGAAAATATTTGGGGTGGTACGCAAACTTTAACATAGATTTATCAATAATATGCATATTCTAAGTGGAAAAAGGGCCATAATTATTACAAAATGCTTGATAGAATTGTCTGCTCTTGTTTATAAGTTGGGGTCATGTTGGTAAAGAAGTATGCAAAATATGAAAGCAATATGTCAAGGGACATTGAAAATATTTGGGGTGGTACGCAAACTTTAACATTTGCACGCTAACGCTAACGGGAACGCCGACACTGTGGTGAGTAGGATAGCTCCACTATATATATTTCATATATAATAGTCGAGCTAAAAATGTCTGAATATTTGAATAATTAAATTTATTTGAGTACTTTTTTGCTATTGGAAAACCCGCTCCTTAATTTATTTATTTTTAAACGTCATGAATATTTCAGTTTGCGTCATTAAAAGCCCCGAATTACCATCCTCTAATGCAACATTATAGATCTTGTAAAATGACCTCTATATTATTGAAACTCATACTCCAAAAAGGATGTTGAGGTAAGCTTTGTTCGAAGAGAAGTCTGTTTCGAATACTGTAGAGCGTTTTACGACATCAGATTTTTGGCGTAGTAGTACAGTCTCAATTGGTCTGGTATGTGTTGTTATATTTTCTGTATCTGGGGCACATTAAAGGATGCATTGCAGTTAAGTATTGAGCCGACAATGACAAATCTAGCTCTATAATCAAGGGTATAATGCAAACCAGACTTGTGGTGTACAAACTGACCTGATAAAATCTCATGTGCCATCGCTAATAAGATTACATGTATATTCATGGTTAAAACATGTCCAGGTGTCCACCTATTATGGTGAGTCATGTTTTGTTAACCGATTACCACTTGGATTCTATTTTGGCACATTTGTAGTCCCTGCAAAAATTAAATTTAATAAAAGACCTCTCTTACTAGATTCAAGTTTTAAAGGCTTCATTTCCAACCCTTAGATACTGATGAGCAGCAAACAGCATAAAACCTGAACAGTCACAAACACATGCAAATACAAGCTAAACATGCACTAGATAACCTCCCATGGACCTGGTCTCCCCAGATGGATGTAATAATATGTATGTATGTAGTCAAAGATGGACAATTACTTGCATGGTCTGCAGATGAGATTTGTAAAACCCTGTAAATATCTCTCCAGTGTGATATAAACTGCCATTACTTGGGGGAAAATGGTCCTAAACAAGTCTTTATGGTAGTTCAACATAACATTGACCAAAGGCAGCTACTGACTACACATTATGTGGCCTTCTCCTGATGTGTAAGAGGTCTATTTATATGCCGCACTTTGGGAAAACTAGGCTTTATGTAGTACGGACAGAATAACACTTTCTGCTTTTATTGAATTTTTAAGTTAAAGGTCACTTTCTGCATTATGGAATAATTTGTTTGAATGAAGTCTCTTCTTAACAAAAATCCAGTCTAGGTAAAAGGTGTCATCCCTGATTAGCCTGTGTGGACTGGGTATACATCGATACAAGGTCATAATAATCAAGCCAGATACAGAGAAAGGGTCTGGTTAATGAAGCAGTAGTTTTGAAAGAGCAAGGTAAGGGCAATCAAGAAGGATATTAATCAAGGCCTTGATGATCAACAATGATATAGAGCAAGGATATAAATCAAGGCCTTGATGATCAACAAGGATATAGAGCAAGGATATAAATCAAAGCCTTGATGATCAACAAGGATATAAAGCAAGGATTTAAATCAAGGCCTTGATGATCAACAATGATATAGAGCAAGGATTGAAATCAAGGCCTTGATGATCAACAATGATATAGAGCAAGGATTTAAATCAAGGCCTTGATGATCAACAATGATATAGAGCAAGGATTTAAATCAAGGCCTTGATGATCAACAATGATATAGAGCAAGGATTTAAATCAAGGCCTTGATGATCAACAAGGATATAAAGCAAGGATTTAAATCAAGGCCTTGATGATCAATCAGGATATAGAGCAAGGATATTAACCAAGGCCTTGAGGATCAACAAGGATATAGAGCAAGGATATTAATCAAGGCCTTGATGATCAACCAGGATATAGAGCAAGTATATAAATCAATACCTTGATGATCAACAAGGATATAGAGCAAGGATATTAACCAAGGCCTTGAGGATAAACCAGAATATAGAGCAAGGATATTAATCAAGGCCTTGATGATCAACAAGGATATAGAGCAAGGATAAAAATCAAGGCCTTGATGATCAACAAGCATATAAAGCAAGAACTCTGCAACCAGGATATAGAACAAGGACCAGATCACCATAATTATACTACTTACAATGCACAGTTAATTTATCACTATCATTTATCAAATGTTCATCTCTGGGGATTTATTAAAAATGAAAATAAATATAAAGCTATATTATGGTAACATTTTACAAAATTATTCATCTCTCATTTTTAACATGTGCAAAATCTACAGTTGCATAAGAAATGAATAATGCGTAACACAAATCCAGAGAAAAATTGCATGTTTTATACCAATCGCTGGTAAACATATATTGTTTAAAATGGATATATGTGTTTAATATGCAGTGGCAGGCTCATCTGATTTGACATGGGTAATCGCGAATCAATGCTGACAATTGAGATATTTTTTTAATGTGTCGGTGTGTGAAACTGGCAAATAAACATGGAACACAACTAACATAAACCAAGGATATTACACCAAGATGCCGAAAGTCAAGTAGACTTCGAAAAACAAGACTAACAAATTTGCAAAGAAAATGTTGATTAGTAACCAAAATCCACAATGTGGACATCAAAATAATCATATCAATTATTGTCACAAATAAAAACCCAGGAAATGCTGAAAACAAAAGACCCAGCAAGTTATTTTGTAGTCATTTTAACTTGGTGTATTTTTTAAAGGATTTCATATCTAAATTTCACAAATAAAAACCAAAATGGCTGCAAATATTTATATAATAGCAAATTCTATACAAATGTTACATTCAATAAAAGACGCAAAACATCATTCTCTCTGATTTCAATAGTCATGTTTCATACTAATCACAAAAAGACCACTTAACATGTTTTTAATACCATCTCATTCCATATAAAAGATGTTAATTCCGATCCATAAATTTACCATAGTGTTCATATGCAATTTTTTAATAACGATTTTATTAAATTTTGTCACTTGAAAGGATCACATAACCTAAATGATTTCAAGTGTCCCATGCATCAGAAAATATCATATATGTAGTAAATTAACAAGATAAGTATTGATGCAAAGCATCAAAGGGCGTCGGGAATTTCAGTGTAAAAGGCACTCAATGAAGTTACATGGAACGATTTTTTTTCTACTGTAAATATAAATATATTGGCCGATTATATTAAACAAAATAGAAAAAGATACTGGTAAAACCATTATCTATAATTTTGTGTTATAACCCCCAAATAACCATTATTTATGATGTTGTGTTATAACCCCCAAATAACCATTATCTATGATTTTGTGTTGTAACCCCCAAATATTTCGTAGTTCATTTTATTTACATTGGTTTTCTTTATTTTACTGGCATCCGTGTGCAGTTTTCATTAATGGAACAGAACTGTGTAGGTTTTAAAAAATCTGCTTCATCTTGTAAGCGTAATTTCATATTTTTCTCAACTTCAAGGGGAGATGATTCTGAACTTATGCTTATGTTGCTCATTTACAATAGGGGTTAAGTACTCATTGATATGAAAACACTGTAAAAGTTTAAAAAAAAATGAAGGAAAACTGTAAATTGCATGAAGAAGCTGCACTTCACAATACTTTGAAATTCAGTAAAAGATCATAATAGATTTATTGCTCCGATATTGCTCATTTTCAATAGGGTTCGAGAAATACTGAAATAAAACACTTAACAAGTTTAGAAAGATTCAGACGAAAGTTGTGAAATCTTTTAAACAAGTGGAAATCGTTTATTTTGTCAAATTTAATAGAAAAACAAGATGCGTTTGTGAAACACAATGTCCCCCTATATGACGTTTGACCTTGAAGGATGACCTTGACCTTGTGAAGGATGACCTTGACCTTTCACCACTCAAAATGTGCAGCTCTATGAGATACACATGCATGCCAAATATCAAGTTGCTATCTTCAATATTGCAAAAGTATTCATAAAATAAGCGATTTGGGCCACATATATTTGACCTCTGACCTTGAAGGATGACCTTGACCTTGCACCACTCAAAATGTGCAGCTCCATGAGATGCACATGCATGCCAAATATCAAGTTGCTATCTTCAATATTGCAAAAGTATTTATAAAATAAGTGATTTGGGCCACATATATTTGACCTCTGACCTTGAAGGATGACCTTGACCTTGACCTTTCACCACTCAAAATGTGCAGCTCCATGAGATACACATGCATGCCAAATATCAAGTTGCTATCTTCAATATTGCAAAAGAATTCATAAAATGAGTGATTTTGGCCACATATATTTGACCTCTGACCTTGAAGGATGACCTTGACCTTGACCTTTCACCACTCAAAATGTGCAGTTCCATGAGATACACATGCATGCCAAATATCAAGTTGCTATATTCAATATTGCAAAAGTTATTGCAAAATGTTAAAGTTGGCGCAAACAGACCAACCAACAGACCAACCAACAGACCAACAGACCAACCAACCAACAGACAGAGCAAAAACAATATGTCCCCCACTACTATAGTGGGGGACATAAAAATCTGGACTTATTGTCCCGATGTTTCTTATTTTAAATGAGGTCAAAATGCTCATTGATATGAAGACACTGTAAGTTTGGAAAGAATCTGATGAAAAATGTTGACATAATCACATAACCAAGCAGTTTTTCACTTTTATTTTTATATTCAAAGAGACATAATTCTGTACTTATGGTCCGATATTGCTTATATAGAGTTTGGGTTGGGTCCTCATTGATTAAAAAACCTGTGCAAGTTTGGGAACAATCGGATGAAAATTTTGGACTTCGAACAACGTTTTCAAAATTTCTCAAATTCTAAGGAAGATAACTATGGACGCAATGGTTGGATAATGCTAAAGGGCCCATACCACCTGGATTATGTAATACGTGTTGCGCTTTGCGCTCTGTGGTTCTTAAAAAAAACTCCGAGGAGTGCTTGACTCTAGGGAAACGGGTTGCTGGGACACAGCTCCTCCTTGATAAGCGGCTGCTCCTTTATCGCAACTCATTGTTACAATCAATAATACATGTCGCGCTTCGCGCTCTATTTGTGGTAGGGATAGTACTTAGGGCCTATGATAGACAACCATAAAAATACATGGATAATATATGTGGTGTTTGCATTTATTTGTTAATATAAAAACACGTGTATTTTTCATAAGATATTTAAGTATGTAAGAAATTTTAATTATCCCCACGTTTTTCGAAGAAAAAATGGGGATATTGTGGTGATGTGCGTCTGTCCGTACGTTTGTCCTGGCCACCTGCTCCTTCTACACTTTTGCACTAGAACCTTGAAACTTACATACATGGTAGATATGAACATATGTGCGACGGTGACAGTGACAGAATTTTGATCTGACTCCTGGGTCAAAAGATATGGGGGTTGGGGCGGGGCCGGGTCAGAGATTTTCACTCATTTTTTTATGTTATTTTACATTAACTTATTCATTTCTGCACCGATTTACTTCAAATTGATACTGAGCCTCTCTTATGACAATACCGTCAATCTCAACTATGCATGGCCCTATTACCAACACTGGGGCGCCCCGGCCACATAGGCCACGCCCACCCAAAATTGCCTTTCACTATAATTTCTTCATTTCTACACCGATTCACTTCAAATTGATACTGAACCTCTCTTATGACAATACAGTCAATCTCAGCTATGCATGGCCCCATTACCAACTCTAGAGCACCCCGCCCACATAGGCCACGCCCACCCAAAATTGCCTTTCACTATAATTTCTTCATTTCTACACCGATTCACTTCAAATTGATACTGAACCTCTCTTATGACAATACAGTCAATCTCAGCTATGCATGGCCCCATTACCAACTCTAGAGCACCCCGCCCACATAGGCCACGCCCACCCAAAATTGCCTTTTACTATAATTTCTTCATTTCTACACCGATTCACTTCAAATTGATACTGAACCTCTCTTATGACAATACAGTAAATCTCAGCTATGCATGGCCCCATTACCAACCCTGGGGCACCCCGCCCACATAGGCCATGCCCACATAGGCCACGCCCACCCAAAATTGCCTTTTACTATAACTTCTTCATTTCTACACCGATTCACTTCAAATTGATACTGAACCTCTCTTATGACAATACCGTTAATCTCAACTATGCATGGCCCCATTACCAACCCTGGGGCACCCCGCCCACATAGGCCATGCCCACATAGGCCACGCCCACCCAAAATTGCCTTTTACTATAACTTCTTCATTTCTACACCGATTCACTTCAAATTGATACTGAACCTCTCTTATGACAATACCGTTAATCTCAACTATGCATTGCCCCATTACCAACCCTGCGGCGCCCCGTCCACATAGGCCATGCCCACCCAAAATTGCCTTTTACTATAATTTCCTTATTTCTACACAGATTCACTTCAAATTGATACTGAACCTTTCTTATTACAAAACAGTCAATCTCAACTATGCATGGCCCCATTACCAACCCTGGGGCGCCCACCCAAAATTGCCTTTTACTATAAATTCTTAATTTCTACACCTATTCACTTCTAATTGATACTGAACTTCTCTTATGACAATACGGTCAATCTCAACTATGCATGGCCCCAATACCAACCCTGGGGCGCCCCTGAGTCAAACATGCGGCGTGGAGTTACGCGTCGGCCTCTGCCGCGCTATTTCTAGTTAACTTTGTCACCACGCGGCATCCATTAATTTTAATAAAAATGTCCAATTGTAGTAAAATGGATTTTAAAATGTCAACATAAAATAAAGCTTTATTATATTTATTAACCTGATTGGAAAAAAATCAGCCGCCGAACTGGTCTGTTCGTGCCGGAACCCGGGGATTGAACCGGGGGCCTTTAGATGATTGTTGCGTAAACAACTTCAGTCTAACGCTCTCCCAACTGAGCTATTCCGGCTGACATCATTTATGTACTGCTATTTGTTGAAGTTGTGTATAGCGATCTAAATTATATGTCTATTAATAAACTAATACATTGTACTTTTTCGTACCACTACGCCTTCCAAAAAACTTGCTTGCGCGATAGGTTGTCAAATATCGTACTACATTGATTCTCCACTAAATAAGCAAATTAGAAAAACCACAAAATAAATATATTTTGATTATGTTTTGTTTTTATACAAAACCAGAAAGTTTCGCGTATTTGCCCAGTCCTGTGATCTTTCCTCTGTGATCAGTTGTACATCAGTTATTAATTTAAACAATTAGCTTTGCATTATTGGCAATAAATGTTGTAATAAATGTAATAGGCACAAATGCAGTACTTATTTACACTAATTTACACAAAAAATCACCACTATGCAAGATATTCTTACAACAAAAATATATACATCGATCCGTAAAATAACTTCTCCTCCCATAAGCGAAAAAAAATGCATTACATACTAGTCGCTGCTCTCCAGAGCGACGCCAATGATTGACAGAAAGACAAAACATTAATCTTGGAAATTTATAAACAAGACAAGAACCATGGCAATGCAACAAGTCCATGTTTTCAAAGTTAATTTAATTGAAATAATTGTCAATCCAAGCTAGGTCTACATTAAAGATACCAACACGTACACAATTGGAACAAAATACTTCCCAAACAAAATCAAGTTATTGAACAAAGAACAGTTATTTAACCCTTTTCCACTTAGAAGCAAAGTGAAAATGGCTATGTGCAAACAGCTTAACACCAGAACCAAACTATTTTAAAGGCTTCATTTCCAAACCTTAGATACTGATGAGCAGCAAACAGCATACAACCTGAACAGACTGCAAGTTATTCAAAGGTTGTTCTGGTTTTATGCAGGTTGCACATAGCCATTTTCACTTTGCTTCTGAAGGGGGAAAAGGTTAACATATGTGAGTGGTCATTTCGAAGGTCATGGGGTCCTTCCTGTCCTGAGGCTGCATTATAAGTGTCCACGCACTCCTACCTAATTAAGTTACTAGACTCACGAAAGTCAGGACAAATTTTTTTAGTACAGCTGCAATTTCCAACTATTTAGTTGTTATGTAAAGATTTTCAATATTCAGGTATGGGAACAGGCAATCATGCTCAATTTAGCAAAAAAAAACTTTCATGATCCTGTATTTGGGGTGAGGATGTTTGTTTTGACAAATTTTAATTTCCGTTTTGACATTTATAATCTCGAAGCTAAAACGCAATTTATGCATATAAGCTACCTGCACAGTTAATTACAAAGCAATTAGATCCCTTCAGACCTAAGTTATTGAGTGCAAACTGTTTTTCCATACTTGGGTAATGCAATCCAAACATTTGTCTGCATGTGGGCAAAATGGTAGAAATTACATCAATCCAAACTGAAGTTATTAAACCAAAACTCTTTCTATTTTTAGCAACAGATACCTTACTCCCAATGTTCCCTAGTCCAGTACCTCACTTGACCAACATGTCAAAACAACTGAAATTACAGAGGCAAACTTTTTACGAACTTTGAGCAACAGTGACCTTGAACCAACTTGCCCCAAATAAAACTCAATTCTAGGTCTGCATGACAGCTAGAGATAGGAGTTATTGCATGCAAATGTTTCATAGGTTACCGCGGCATATTCCACTCAGAGGCAAAGTGAAAATGGCTATGTGCAAACAGCATAAAACCAGAACAGGAAGAGGTTGTCCCGAAAACTTCACTAAAATACTACCACATTCCAATATGTGAGTGCCACTGCTTATTTGAGTTTTAAGAATTATTATTCTGTGAGGCAATAAAGTGCACACTTGCAACATATATATATTAACAAAAATACATAGTAAATATATAATGTGGATGGTACTAAAACGCAACTTTCTGTTCCTTCTGTCATACAGTTTAACCCTTTTCCACTCAGAGGCAAAGTGAAAATTGCTATGAGTAACTCGCAGTCTGTTCAGGTTTTATGCTGTTTGCTGCTCATCAGTATCTCAGGGTTGTAAATGAAGCCTTTAAAACTTGAATCAAGTAAAAAAGGTCTTGGGTTATATTTAACTTTCTATGGGACTACAAATGCGTCAAAATAAGTCTCTAAGTGGTAATGGTATAAACTAATTGATAACTATCGGTTAGAACTCCATTTTATAGTTTGGGTTCTCTTGATATGACATCAGATTTAGAAATCATGGCTTTGCTAACATTAAAGGCTTTCAAATTGTCAAGAAATGTCAAGTCATAGGTTATTTAGCAGACATTCATGATGTCAATGATAAACAAAGACCTGACACAATTTCCAATGCCCCTAGATATTTATTCACCCTGGAAACAGAGCAACAGATAAGGGTGGTTTTATTGTTTTTTTTACGACTTGTATTTGACAGAAAGCGAATTGAAATATCAAAAAAAATCTTACAGAAAATGAAAAAACAAATTGAATTCGACTCTTGGTCGTTTTAGTTGTGCAAAGTTCCTCCATATCGCGTTCCATCTGAATTAATAAATTGTGACCTTTACTGCTGCTATAATAACTGTAGTAAGTTTCTGTAGAGATTGGTTCCATCCGTTATTTATATAAAAATGTACTTCAGTGTAAAAGTTCTGGAAAATGTCAGCTGCTAACAAGGATGGGCTAGGAAACTTGCATTAAGGGTGTGTGAGCTTCATATTTTTCGGCGTAAGCTGTATTAAGCCAGCTTTTCACCCTGACTTGACCTTTGTAAGTGTCCAATAATATTCAAATAAAATTTCCCGCGGCTAGGTACGAATGAATACACTTCATTTATTCCATTGGCTGATTTGAGTATAACACCAGAACATTGGAAACATATCCGCGTCTTTGTAACACTGTTTTACTGCATGAAACAATTTTATCTCTAATGAAAAGGCTCAATAGATAGAACAGTTTTACAATCAATTTTCGACATAAATACAGTTTGTGCGTTCACCTTTTATTTTCAGAGAATTACCAGCGCAAAAGCGTTTATACTAAAGGCTATATTCTCATATTTAGTACTTACTTGCATTGCATTTCAACCCGTGAGGTTTCGGGTCATTTCGCGGCCAGTGTGTGAAAGTCAGAGTTTATATAACAGTTCATCACCGGAGTTCGCAGAACTTGGGTTGCGATGTTTTCATTGAAGGAAAAAATTGGAATCTATGCTATTTTTGTCTGATGGAATAAATAGTTCGTTTGGTCGCTTTGTCGATATATCAATATTTTAGGCACAGCTGTTGCCTTGGTCGTGTACAGTTGGCGTAAACAAGCCGTCGTTTCAGCATTGTTACCTTACTTTAATGCATTGCATTCCAATCCGCAAGGTATCAAGGTCAGTTTGCGGTCAGTTGCAGAAATCTTTATATAAACGCTGTCTCGTAAACTTTGTGCACTTGAAGTCTGTTTTGATCAGAAAGATACTAAATAAAGATATTCTGCGATATTATTGTGGTATGTCAATCATCGATTTTTAATATGTTTTCAACATTTGCATGATAAGGACCAATTTTGATAAAATTAATTAGAAATATTTATCCATTTGAACAGTTTATTAAGCATGAGCACAATAATTCACTATACTATAATTATGCAATTAAATAAGATTTGAGTATTGCCGGCTGACCTATATGCACTCGTTTATTTTCATGTTTCTTGTGTTTTCTATTCTGTAAATATAGATATCTGAGTAATAATATCACATAAAGCAAAATAAGCCACGAAATCTGGCGCAACACCCCGTAATTGATTTGCTTGTGATGGAGCTAAGAACTGCGCAGAAAAAAGGCATCCGCTACTTTTTATCTCGTAGAGCTTTTGATCGTTCATAAACATCGACCACAATCAACGCCGTATATCTTTTTTAAAGATATTTCTTGTTAAATTTGTTACAGGACCCATACCTCTGGAGTTTACATCTGTCCACACAGATTCATTTTTAGGTCTTTTTAGTCAAAATATTATGTACACTATGTTTCTTCTTTTTGTATTGTATCTTACGCTGATTTAACTTCAGTCATATGAAATATGACATTGCAAATCAATTAAAACCATAATGTTAAAGCATTAAAATGTTTGTATCCATTTATCAAGCAGTTTTTTTGCTCAAAATTACAGCCGATTTTCAGCTGCTTCCCAATTGCAAAAATCAAAGTTTTTTCCCAAAAATCTGACCAAAATTTCCCAAAAAAAGCCTAATTCCCCCCCTCCCAATTTTTTTTTTTTTTTTTTTTTTAAGAAAGAAGCTTCTTATTACTTAATTATGATTTCTTAACTCTAGATCTCAACTTTATTTTATAAACATCCTACAAAATATATAACTTTAATTTAGTCTGTCCTTTTTGTCCATAAATCATTCCTAAATTTGCAACTTTTATTGATTTAAAAAATCCCAATTTGACCAGACTCCTTTTCTAGAAAACCCCCTGAACATTAACTTAAAAACAATATCAATTCTGTTACTTATAATCCTATTTATAATGCTTAATTTTTCCCAATTTCATGGTTTTTCGTGCTATTTTTCCAAATTTCACGGTTTATCGCGCTAATTTTCCCAATTCAAATGGCACAGGCTGTAACAAATTAAAGCAAAAAAAATCACTGTCAAGGGTCTGCAACGTAAAAGGCCTAAAAAAATAATAGTTTCATTTGCCTCTGTTGTTTATGATATACCAGAATTCATGTCATATTTCTTCTAATATGTAACAAACAGATCTTCAAATCTATTTCAATTTTATGATATACCAGAATTCATGTCATTTTTCTTTTAATATGTGACAAAACATAAAATTTGACCTTTAAAATTTAACATGACAAACTGAAAGCAAATACAAGAAAGACAGTACAAAAGGCTTGGTACTCTAAAAACATGGATTCAGGTTTTCCTCTGTGGACAGGAATTCTTCAAAAGGATTTGCATACACAATATCGGACAGAAAGTATCGTAGGTGGAGATGCCATTTATAGGATAATCTGTCTTGGCCTCTACAGAATGTGGGAAGAACAGACCTAACCATCTGCCTTTAAATGGAATGGAATAAAGATCTTGCATGGTCGCTGAAGACTTTAATTTCTATATTATGATATCAATTAATAACAAGTTAAGAAGGATTTCTGAAGAAACTCATGCAGTTAAATTAGAAGTTTTACAATCTTTATGTGTTATTCATGTTATATGAAGTATGAAATTTATAAAATGACGCAATGGATGATATAAATAATAAAAAACAACAAGTTTTTATATGATATCAAAGAAACTTGTTAATTGAATATGGGTTTATGTACAATTTAAACAAAGTAACCTGGCAACAATTTGTGTGGCTACAACAATTTAAACAAAGTATTGGATGACATAAATACACTAAAAACAACAAGTACTTGACATGACAACAAAGAAACGTGTTAGCCACAACAATCCATAAATTAAAACGAAAATGGATTTATACACCATCCAACAAAGTAACCTGGCAACAATTTGTGTAGCTAAAACAATCCATAAATTAAAGTGAATACAGATTTCTATACAATTCCAACAAAATAACCTCTCAACGATTTGTGTAGCTGCGCACCAATCTATACATTTAAATGAAAAAGGATTTATACATGATTTCAACAAAATAACCTCGCAACAATTTGTGTAGCTACAAAGATCCATAAATTAAAGTGAAAATGGATTTATATACAATTCCAAGAAAATAACCGCTGAACAATTTGATTGGCTACAACTATCCCCCAGAGGGCGCTAGTATGTCCTCCAGGGCTACAAGATGAGTATGACTCGTGTACACTGCTCGTGTGGTACCCCAATGTGCACCAGCAACGGATACGTACCCATCGCAAAAGACCGTCATGACAGATTCAAACTTAGAGACAGGTATATTTCGCTGTTGACTAATTATTTTGTAATTTTTTAAAAGGTCTATAATTTCAGAATATTCCTAAGTGTACACTGTTTTTTTACATTAAGATAAATATTGTAATGTAGTATTATTTTAATACTTACAGAAAATTAACAATAAATCAAATTCATGCCTTCTCATCACAAATAACAAAATTAATTTTTAAGTCTTTAAAATCTTAAATAATGCCAAATATGTGTCATTTAAAAGTAATACATTGCTAAAATTGATTTTTACATAATATAATGCAACTTGGCATACATATATATCTGTTATTGTATATAACTTTTCAATCATCATCTCAAATCATAAGGTATTGTAAAGAAAACAATGTGGCAAAATACTGGTAGAAAAAAATCAAAAAGCCATACAGGATATCAGACCAGACCTCTTGCATGGTCTCAGAACAATAAAACTCAAGAATGATGTTGTCAGAACAAAAAGGCAAATGTCAAGATAACATTACTATTTGACATTTATGTATACAGTTCCCTGAAAAGTTAGAAGTGTATTTGTTATATAATTCAAAATACAGCCATTCATGGATTTCTTCCTATATTTGTGTAAAAGTTATAGCATCTGCAATAAGATACATTTTTTTTAAGGAAATAGAATATAAGTAAATGTCAAATTGTTCAACATGTTTAAAATTATGATGTTCAATAATGTCTTTTTTTCTGACAATCGGACCATTATTGAAATCAGAAAATTAAAGAGTATTTCTGAAGACAACAGAAAGATGGATGTTGGATTTAAACAAAATATTATAAACCTGCGTTTTGTGGGCATAACTTACCTGTGTCCCTATTATACCTGTACTGTATTATTAATGCATGCAAACAATGGCACTGTTGTTTTACTCTACGGTTTGCAAAATAATACGCAATAAATGCAATTAAATATAAAGCATATTTAATAATACACTTTTTAAACCCTAATCAAGAGAAAAAGTCATAATATAAAGCTTTACAATAGAAACTAGGTGTAAGTATTTTTGAGTTTTCATCCAGAAACCATTTTTGAGTTGAGTCACCGTGACCTTGACCTTTGACCTAGTGACCTGAAAATCATTAGGGGTCATCTGCCAGTCATGATCAATGTACCTATGAAGATTCATGATCCTAGGCATAAGTGTTCTTTAGTTATCATCCGGAAACCATTTTGCTATTTCGGGTCACCGTGGCCTTGACCTTTGACCTAGTGACCTGAAAATCAATAGGGGTCATCTGCGAGTCATGATCAATGTACATATAAAGTTTCATGATCCTAGACATAAGTGTTCTTGAGTTATCATCCGGAAACCATTTTACTATTTCGGGTCACCATGACCTTGACCTTCGACCTAGTGACCTGAAAATCAATAGGGGTCATCTATGAGTCATGATCAATGTATCTATGAAGTTTCATGATCCTAGGCATAAGCGTTCTTGAGTTATCATCTGGAAACCATTTGACAATTTCGTGTCACCGTGACCTTGACCTTGACCTCAGTGACCTGAAAATCTATAGGGGTCATCTGCGAGTCATGATCAATGTACCTATGAAGTTTCATTATCCTAGGCATAAGCGTTCTTGAGTTATCATCATGAAACCATTTTACAATTTCGGGTCACCATGACCTTGACCTTTGACCTAGTGACCTCAAAATCATTAGGGGTCATCTGCGAGTCATGATCAATGTACCTATGAAGTTTCATGATCCTAGGCATAAGCATTCTTGAGTTATCATCCGGAAACCATTTTACTAATTCGGGTCACCGTGACCTTGACCTTTGACCTAGTGACTTCAAAATCATTAGGGGTCATCTGCAAGTCATGACCAATGTACCGATGAAGTTTCATGATCCTAGGCCTAAGTGTTCTTGAGTTATCATCCGGAAACCATCTGGTTGACAGACATACGGACATACAGACAAACGGACATACGGACAAACGGAACGACATGAGCAAAACAATATACCCCCTCTTCTTCGAAGGGGGGCATAAAAATGAAGAGACATATACCGTAATACTGAGTACAGGTACCCAACATTTCTAAACACTGTATTATGTGAATTGGGAATAAGACATCAAAGTGGGAATGGACATCATTTTGGTGATTTTCTCAAACAAAACTATTCATTTCATGATCTACATATATTTTTGTAATATATTATCTATAATTTAAGCTTTATATGAAATTTTCCATGACTTTTTCATTAACAGTGATTGAATTTGTATCATTTAAAGTGTATTTTTAAACCGTGTCCATGCGCGGCATGGACACAGTTTCATTTTATGAGGATTTTTTTTTTTTAATTAATAAAAAATCCAGTTTTTAAGTAAAATCAATTTAAATGATGCAATTATGTATGCAAGTATATGTTTTAATTATAATTTGTAAAACTAGATAAATGCAACATATAAAACTGCATATTATGCACTTTGGATAAAACACAATTTATTCCCAAATTGATGTCTTATTCCCAATTCACATAATACAGTGTTCCTACAATCTTTCAAAAACCACATCTTTGCAAGATTCTGTATATATAATAAGTCTCTAACCAATCATTCAGAACTTGTTTATTCTGCATCCAAATAATGTTTAATTCGAAATAGATTTACATTGAGCCACATTAGAAGATGACAATGTCAATTTTTTTTCCCTCGTTTGAAATAAGTATTTTATATTAATATCAGAAATCAATTTTTCAGCTTGTTTAACCAAAAAAGTGGCTTCAATAATACGACCAAGGTATGGTATGAATGGTAAACAGTCAGGGAATTCAATAAGTAGATATATATTTTTGTACCGCTAAAATTGCGCAATGTCTGGTTTACCTTTCTCACAGTGCTTAGGGTCAGTGTCTTTATAGCCTCATCTTTACCAATTAGTTCTGATAACTGCAGAAATTTTCCCTCATCAAGCTAGCTTGATTGGCTAACATACATATTACTAAGTCTACAAACAATTAGTGTGAAGGCACTGGGCCCGGCTAAACATTAGCAATGTTTTTGCTGTCTTCATGCTAATAGTGAACACTCTGCGAGCCATTCTTAAAACTGATCTGTAAACACAGCCAGCATATTTGGGCCAACATCAAAAGCAAAAACAATTTAGGCACCTTAAAGTACATATTAATGGCCAGAAGAATGTAAATGAAGACATGCATGTTATAAACAACTCAAGTGATGGAAGCATGTGAGGAGGAAATCTATACTTGAGCCGCACTCTGTGAAAAGGGGGTTTAATGCATGAACATAAATGTTGTCCCTGATTAGCCTGTGCAGTCTGCACAGGCTAATCAGGGACAACACTTTCCGCCTATGCTGGATTTTTGCTGAGAAGAACTTTTTTTAAACGAAAAATGTAATAAAAGCGGAATGTGTTGTCCCTGATGAGTTTGTGTGGACTGCACAGGCGAATCTTGGACGACACTTTACGCATATGCAATAAATTATCAGAGAGGGACTCACTTAGTTTGCTATGTAGCAGCATGTAGTTAATCATTGGAGAGCAAAATATCTGTCGGACACTTATATAAGTATTTTAAAGGTATTTACCAAAATAACATTGAATTGTAACCCCGACCTTTAAAGAGGAGAAATATGTCGTGTACACTAAAATCATCTGTTAATGGTGAATGGTCCGCACAGGCTAATCAGGGACAACATGTACTTTCCGCCTAAACTGGATTTTTGCTAAGAAGAGACTTAAACAGAAAATATCATACAAGCCGAAAGTGTCGTCCCTGATTAGCCTGTGTGGACTGCACTTAACACTTACACTTTGCATTAAACCCTTTTTTTACAGAGCACGGCCCAAATATTCTCTAAAGTGACAAGGCCCCGAGGTGTAATACTTATAGATCATGGGACCTCTGGGTCGAGGCCATTCTATAATGCGACCTTTGGTTCGAGGCCATTCTATCATGTGACCTCTAGGTTGAGGCCATTTTATCAAGTGACCTTTGGGTTGAGGCCATTTTGTCATATGACCTCTAGGTTGAGGCCATTTTATCATGTGACCTCTGGGTCTAGGCCATTTTAGACCCCAGTGGCATGCCTTGAACAAATTCACTTGAGGACCTCTAGACAATGTTTAACGCCAAATCATTTTTAGTTTTCTTTTTTCACATCTATTTTTAGCTCTGGTGACCTACATTTAGAATGGAATGGAACATTTTGAACAAGTTTGAAAGAGGGTCACCCAAGGATCATCCTCGTGAAGTTTCAATAAAATCTGCCTGGGGTTTAAATAAAAAATTCTAATTATGATGAGCTAGAGGGTACAGAGCAATACAATAACAACAAGTAATACTGTCTAGAGCAAAACAACAAGTCTTTAAACTCATCAAGGGCAAACTTAACAAGACATTGAATGGAGAAAAAAAATTCATTTGGCAAGTGCCATGCAATTATCAATGTTGGCAAAATCATTGGTTAGCAATTAATTAAGTTAATAGCACTGTAATGGCTCAGACTATTTTTGTTGTTAACAACATAGCTCATTCACAATTATTGTCTTACAAACACAGAATTCTGGCAAACATAATACTGGTTAATTTAATGTGCAGGCACCCATGTCTGCTCAATTTGTAGCATATTAACTTTGTGCTAAGTGTACACTGAATAAATTGTTACATTTATTGGATTTTTGACTGATTATGTTGATAAACTGGCCAAACTTGTTGACTGAATATTTTTATGAACTGAACATAATTTTTGACTGATAATGTTGATAAACTAAACATAATTGTTGACTGATTATTTTGATAAACTGAACATCATTATTGACTGATTATGTTGATAAACTGAACTTAATTGTTGACTGATTTTGTTGATCAACTGAACATAATTGTTGACTAATGATAATGATGAAGAAATGGTCACCCTTGTTGACTGTTAATTCTTATGAACTGACCACCATTTTTTATTGTTAATGTTGATGAACTAAATACCCTTGTTGACTTCTAATGTTGATAAACTTAACACCATATTTTACTGATAATCTTGATGAACTGTACACACTTGTTGATTGGTAATGTTTATGAACTGAACATCATTGTTGACTGATAATGTTTATGAACTGAACATCATTGTTGACTGATAATGTTTATGAACTGAACATCATTGTTTCCTGATAATGTTTATGAACTGAACATCATTGTTGACTGATTATGTTTATGAACTGAAAATCATTGTTGACTGATAATGTTAATGAACTGAACATCATTGTTGACTGATAATGTTTATGAACTGAACATTATTGTTGACTGATGTTTATGAACTGAACATCATTGTTGACTGATAATGTTTATGAACTGAACATCATTGTTAACTGATAATGTTTATGAACTGAACATCATTGTTGACTGATAATGTTTATGAGCTGAACATCATTGTTGACTGATAATGTTTATGAACTGAACATCATTGTCAACTGATAATGTTTATGAACTGAACATCATTGTTAACTGATAATGTTTATGAGCTGAACATCATTGTTGACTGATAATGTAGATAAACTGAACATCATTGTTGACTGATAATGTTTATGAACTGAACATCACTGTTGACTGATAATGTAGATAAACTGAACATCATTGTTGACTGATAATGTAGATAAACTGAACATCATTGTTGACTGATAATGTTTATGAACTGAACATCACTGTTGACTGATAATGTAGATAAACTGAACATCATTGTTGACTGATAATTTAGATAAACTGAACATCATTGTTGACTGATAATGTTTATGAGCTGAACATCATTGTTGACTGATAATGTTTATGAACTGAACATTATTATTGACTGATAATGTAAATGAACTGAACATCATTGTTGACTGATAATGTAGATAAACTGAACATCACTGTTGACTGATAATGTAGATAAACTGAACATCATTGTTGACTGATAATGTAGATAAACTGAACATCATTGTTTACTGATAATGTAGATAAACTGAACATCACTGTTGACTGATAATGTAGATAAACTGAACATCATTGTTGACTGATAATGTAGATAAACTGAACATCATTGTTGACTGATAATGTAGATAAACTGCACATCATTGTTGACTGATAATTTAGATAAACTGAACATCATTGTTGACTGATAATGAAGATAAACTGCACACCGCTGTTGACTGCTACTGTTAATGAACTAAACATCTTTGTTGATTGATTACGTAGATGAACTGAACACCATTGTCGATTAATATTGATCATGAACTAACCATTTTTGCAGACTGAAAATCAACCACACACAATTGTTGACTAATAATGTTGATGCCTTGAACAGCATGGTTGACTGATAATGTTGATAATCAGACAACCTTTGTTGACTGATGTTGATGAATTGAATGCCCTTTTTAACTGACAATACTTTTGTTTTTCAAGGCTATTGTTAACAATTTATTTGTTATTCATGATAAACAAGCAGAACAAAAAGACTGATAGAGAAAGCAAAGGTTCTTCCCATTAACAGATAAGATAACTTACAAACTATCTAAATTCTGTTCACCCCTCCTGGGGCGTATGGCCCCCACCAAAGCAAGCATTTGGTCTTGGGTCACGTGTTTAGCTTCTCCCCATGATATTCTTGCTTTATGAAGTTCTGTGTGAAGGGGTCGCCTCTGTTTTAGAACCGGACAACCTCTTTTCATTGTTCCTTTAGGGTTCCAATCCAGGGCCTTCCTTGCAATATTGGGCTGGTTTCTACCGCCGTACTCAGCGTATGTCGAATCCACTACCATTACTTCTGCCTTATTGTGTCATTGGTGATTGGGTGCTCGTTGTAAGCGCTGTAACAGCTCCTGATTAGTTATGCGGTTGGTCTGATTTGAAGGATTTGTCATAAGCAGGTGTTGATGAAGACCTGAAGCGTTCTATCCTGGTTCTACATGTATGTATGCCTCCAAGTTTCCAATCCATACAACAGCACTGTCTTTACATTTTAATTGAAACAAGAGATGTGTTTGACAGAAACTCAATGCCTCCTACTGCACGGCTTTGATTTTTTTATTTTTGCTTTTGCTTATATCCCTTTAAAAAATATTACTTACCTTGTAAAAATGATCTGTACCTGCCAAATGATAAATAGAAATTATCTCCCTTTAAAGCTTGTTACTTCCATTGGGTTTGTTTTTTTTACCTTTGACCTTGAAGGATGACATTGACCTTTCATCACTCAAAATGTGCAGCTCCATGAGATACACATGCATGCCAAATATCAAGTTGCTATCTTCAATATTGCAAAAGTTATGGCCAATGTTAAAGTTTTCGGACGGACAGACTGACAGACAGTTCGAATGCTATATGCCACCCTACTGGGGGCATAAAAACTGAACTTAGTTTGAAGCTGGATTCAATTTTGAGGTAATGGGAAATTCAAAACACACTTAATGAACAAGAAATGTTGAACTCTTGAGATCAATTTGTTATTTGGTAAAATTAAGCAAAGGTAACATGTGCTTCAGTCAGTTGAAAAAGTAAGCAAACATAAAACTGCAAGCTGAACATAACTTTTATTCTCACAAAAAATATAATTTGTTTGGGCACAAACATATATCTTGTTAATATAAGTTAAACGAAATTGTCTCAACTAACCTACATATTAAGGACACGGCCACAATGACTGACCTAATATTACTCATTTTTTGTCCTGGTAACATATAAGATTGTTCAAAGGAATTAAGGAAACAGAATAATGCTGATATGCCATCTCCGCACATTTCATCTCCATTACAAAACTGATGAGTATCATAGTTCTTAAGACAGCATTCTTTAGACAGCAAATAGGTCCAGAGGTATACCTAGCCAATGGGGGATGGATTCTCTTGCCATTGTTCATTCGGGGTGGACTTTATCAGGCCTTTTTCCATTAATTCCTATAACCATTGGTATTTTCAGGACAGGATTACATTTGCATCAGGGCTTCGTAGGTTGATGTTTTCATCAGCCATGTAGTTAAAGAAAACCAACATTCTTTCGTTGCAATGCGTAGTGATTAAGTGCTACATACTGTAAAATCATTATTATTTGTGGTATATTAAATTTAATTGATTTTGAGGGTTGACAAATGACATTGGACTGCCAAAAATTCCTTTTTTTTCCAAAATTAGAAATCCACAAATTTGGGAAAAGGTCTTTTTTTTAACAACCACTAAATTTATTGCAGACAAATATAAATAATTCTACAGTATGCAAAAAAGAAAATGTTGCATCATGGATGATTTTGTGTGCAAGTGAGGTGAATGTGACTCGCAACAAGAGCTTTTTTGGTTTAGAGCAGGACAAGAATATGTCATTCAGGTTTTGTGGTACAATAATGATTTATCATGGAGAAATTTGCCATAGATTCATAAAAGTCAAGCCAACATATCATCAAAACCTCTGAAGTTTATTAGAATAGACTGATTATTGTTCCTTGTTTTTTTCTGAATTAATAATGATTTATGCCTACCGTTGAGTCATGACAAAAAAATGAACTGTGTGGGAAAGTTGGCCAAATGTTAAAACCATCCAAATCACTGAAAAAGTCTGGAAGAGTATCAGTTACTAATATATTTCTATGACAGATTTTCAGAAGACAACCAGGATGGAGATATTGGTTTAAATTTCAGAACTATCAAAAAAGTAATCTATCATACAAAAAACAAAAACAAAATAGTAATGGATATGTAAAAGGGTGAAGCAACTGAATTTTCAGGCAATAAGTAGATTGACTTTGACTATTCTATCATTGTAAACAAGTTGTACAAAATTTAGTCTTAAATTGTGACCAGCGAATGATAAGCGATGGATAATCAGCCACTACAGGACAGCTTTGATAACAGTAACCATTATTCAACAGGGAAAATCTTTGGATATGGCATGGAATGGAACACTTGGTAAGAACCTTTATGAAATTGATATGTCACATGTACATGTAGTTTTCCTAAAAACGCAATTGGTCCTTCTATATGAAGCATGAGAAAACACTTGCGGCACGTTTAAAACTTTTCATTACATATGTTCATTTAATTATTTTCAATTAAAGATTTTCTTTAATTTGTTAGGTTTGGTGTATAAAAATGAATAAAACATAAAAGGAAGATAATAAATACGTCAAATTAATAAAAATTATGATCTGTTAAATTCTTAATCAGGAATTTTTCTATAAAAAAAAAATGCTCTGACAGAGCTAGACATTGTGCCATTTTAATGACATAACATCACACTGTTTTGTGCAAGTGTGGGGATCAAGTCTGGCATATGATGTGACCCATCATGATCATAAAGCTTTTTTTCGAATTTATGCCCATATGTATACACTGACCTTATGACCTTCACCATGGATATTGAACAGGCTCATCTGGGATGACAATTAACCTTTTACCACTTAGATACGTATTTTGACACATTAAATGTAGCCCCTTAAACATTTGAATTTAATAAAAGACCTTTCTCACTAGATTAGAGTTTTAAAGGTTTAATTTCCGACCTTTAGATACTGATGAGCAGCAAACAGCAAGCATAAAACTTCAAGAGACTGCAAGTTACTCGCAGGCTGTTCTGGTTTTATGCTGTTTGTACATAGCCATTTTCACTTCAATGCTTCTGAATCAGGGGTCCGTTTCATCAACGATCGTACGACAAAATTGGAATACGAGACATATTTTAATGAAGCATTTTAACTTAACACCAAAGAGTTAAAAGGCACTGATGAAAAGTATTTGTAAATTACTAAGTGCAACAAGGCAGGGTCTGTAACATTAAGAAGCATTTTGTTCTCTATTATTTAATACACATCACATTCATGGAGGACTATAATTTTATGCCCAAATGCAAACTAAGTACTATACAAATGTAGAACTGATTTTTTTGGCGAGTGTTTTATTCCCTTACATTTTGTTTCGTTGCGAATTTAAAACAAAAGTTATTGCAAAATGTTAAAGTTGGCGCAAACAGACCAACAGACAGACCAACAGACAGGGCAAAAACAATATGTCCCCCACTACTATAGTGGGGGACATAAAAATTCATCCTTCTTACATATTGTCTTGATATGCTAGCTATACGGACTTCACTACAGTTTGTATAGAGCTGGTGTTGCTCAAAGTCAGAAAATATACAAAAGCAACCTTTTATATTTATGAGCTTGAAGCAAAGAAATCAAATGTTCTTTAATGCATGTGATTAACTACAGACAACATTACAGTAAACATACTCAGCATATACTTCAGAGATCATCATTTTTTTATAGAGAACATGTATTAGTATTATGATGAACAACTTTGGTCAGTAAAACATCAGTCTCCTGAAATGAAAATTCAATAAAGCATTATGTTTTCCAGTGTCGATTCTTTCATTGTACTTGTCCTTTTTTCCTTAAAATTTATTTTGGTTGCTGAAAGCAGTAACCCCTTCCACACGAAAGTGGGGATTTTTTTAAGTTCGGTGCTTATTAATTATGACATTATATTTGTTGATAATGAAATTCAACGTTACATGCATATAAACTCTACCAAAGCGATTACAAGATACGTTCAGCTTTTCTTGATTCCAATTTAAACGCATCAACTAATCCCATATAATGACAACTTAAAAATGAATTAGCCAATATTTACAGTAAATGTGTTTAAGAATCTCATAAACACAAACCTGCCCTCTTTTCTGGAAGTGTAAGTGTGCAGTGAATTATCAGATGCTTTTCTCATTGAAAAAACAGGTGCGCACATCAGCATTATAACAACCAATCAACATTTCAATCTTAATTTAGATTGAATGTAACATATACACATTATTTTCTGAAAGCGCGCGAAAAAAAAATCTGTGAATAAACAGGGACTGCTTTTATAGATCCATGGTATGACACACATGCATTTGTATGTATTGAACTGGTCTGAAATACTGATTCATTGTTTGCTTGGAACGTTGTAAATTGCATTTAAGCAGCCAAAATTACTGCCGTAAAAACAAATATCGTCAACAACTGAAAATGAAATGAAATATGCATTGATAAATTAGTTGAACTTGTCAACAATTTAACAGATTAATAGCACACAAAAAGTAGCATCAGAAAGTTTACACACTTAATTATTCACAGATTGGACGAATTACAATGCACTTATCACAACGGACCAGCACAATTAGTACACATTGCACGTGATCATTTTAAATTACACACTTTTGGCAATTACGTCACTAGTCTACTTGATGAATTTACTGCAGGTATTGACTGTATACGAGTGCTGTTGCTAGTTCAAAGCACGCACTTTCATGGGCCAATATAGAATTACTAAAACAACGCCGGGTTTAGTTGCGGCTACTTGGACAAACATAATTGACAGACTATCGTAAATCGGCTCTCAAAATTTTCGGCAATTTCAATATCGCTTTCATGATAAGAAAAAGCAATTTTGGCAGCTTATGAGCGACCAAATCGCCCATTTCTCCCACTCGCAAGACCCCTGTGTCCTCTATATTCACAAGAGTTGTTGCGCATATCTAGGGGGGTCCGGCATGCCCCCCCCCCCCCCCCCCCCCCCCCGGAAAATTTTTGGTTCCTAGATCATCTGTGGTGCGTTTTTGGGCTATTTCCTGAGCAAAATAAAGACTATTTTTATACTTTATAATGGTGCTTTCAACATAAAGAAGTATAAGAAAATGCTGTGTATAAATAATGTTAATTTTTTATTTTCAATTGTGATTGGCATTCAATTGTTCAACAAGTAACAAATACAAACAAACAAACAAATCACAATTTTCAAGCTGTTATCAGGAAAATGTACAAGCTATCACTCTCTTTAACTTAACACAAGTCATTGTCTTCATTGCTTAAATCAGACTCCAAAATACAAGGCAGTTTCATTTTTCTTGGATTCTGTCTTTCAAATTGCTTGACAATGTCACTAACATTCACATCAATGTCCCTGTGCACTGACATCAGACACAGACCAGTGAGTCTTTCTTCCCCCATTGTTGAACGACAGCTTGTTTTTACATTCCCTAACGTTGAAATGCTCCTTTCGCATTCACAGCTTGTCACTGGAAATGTTGCTGCAATTTTTAATATTGTATAAATGTTTGGGAAAATCTGTCTATTGCATGCTTTTAATGCAGCACTTAATGTTGAAGGGGGGGTTGGGATCATTTACCCACTTACACCTCCAGCACTCAATGTCTGCCTGAAGGTTACAATACACTAAATGATCGCTTCATGTAGGGCTGTACTCTCTAAAAAAAATATCATAGTTGACAGGAAGGCATGTTTTACACTTTTTACCATTATTCGGGTGTTATCTTGCGGAGGTAATGGTAGGGCATGAATAGGTGTTCACTACTGAATCCCTGAAATATGATACACTTGAAGACTATAGTAAACCATTGCACTAGAAAAGGTTACATTCCACTAAGAAACGGCCGAAAAAAAAACTTGCAAAAACAGTCGATTTTGATTTGTGTCAAGTTCTTTCTTGCATTGTACATGACATATCTTTTTTATTGCATAAATCGATTCCGCTTAGAATGGCTTTTAAGAAAAGGTATGGTTATGGGGGTCTCTATGTGCAAAATGTTGCATTTATTTTCGCTCAAAATTGTCGATTTTACATTGAATTATATAGGGAAACTATTTAGTGTATTATGACCTAAACGCAAAACCAGGCCTAGTCACAAAGAAGCTGTATTTACAGAAAATCATCATTTTTTTAGTGAGATAAGATGCGTTTTGGCAAATTTCACGGAATAAATGCGTTTGTTTCACGAATTTAAGGAGCATCGTGAGTTTTTAAGAAAAAAAAACGTTTTCAGAGGAAAATAAGAAAAAAAACGTACAAAAACTCGTCTTGAGCATCTCAAATCGCAACAATTTGTGCTGAAAGAGCTCATGAACACGTTTTAATAGTTGTTTACTTCTTTTTCTACATAGCTTGTAACAATATTTCAGTATTTTGACCGATTGTAATTATTTAGTGTAATCGTTTTACGCCTGAACGCCCGCTATAAATCAAAGCTCCGAACGCGAAAGCCACATGGCTTATCAGGCGTTATAATAAAATGCATTTTCAAGCATTTCTACGTGAAAGATCGGTCTGAAAATTGGCATGCACATAGAAAATAGGTTTATAAGCATCGAGAAGTGCTTATTTTTCGTGATGTTAACAGTAAACGTTGTCTTATAGGTTACAATACACTAAATGATCGCTTCATGTAGGGCTGTACTCTCTAAAAAAAATATCATAGTTGACAGGAAGGCATGTTTTACACTTTTTACCATTATTCGGGTGTAATCTTGCGGAGGTAATGGTAGGGCATGAATAGGTGTTCACTACTGAATCCCTGAAATATGATACACTTGAAGACTATAGTAAACCATTGCACTAGAAAAGGTTACATTCCACTAAGAAACGGCCGAAAAAAAAAGTTGCAAAAACAGTCGATTTTGATTTGTGTCAAGTTCTTTCTTGCATTGTACATGACATATCTTTTTTATTGCATAAATCGATTCCGCTTAGAATGGCCTTTAAGAAAAGGTATGGTTATGGGGGTCTCTATGTGCAAAATGTTGTATTTATTTTCGCTCAAAGTTGTCGCTTTTACATTGAATTATATAGGGAAACTATTTAGTGTATTATGACCTGAAGTGTTCCTGGTGAAGGGAGGTCATCTAAGTAGTACTCCAGACTGGTGTTGTCCAGGTCCTGTCTTACTGATGGAATAAGGAGGAGTGCAGAAGAAGCCCTCTCATGAAGCGTTGTGAAACGCTCACTAAACTGCTGCAGCAGGTGGTCCAGGAATGGAATGGTTAAAACCCTCTTGTAGTATGTTTCTGGAGTGTCTGCTGGGATGTTGTTTCGTTGTGTCTGTCTGCCACATCGACTTGGGATTGAAGGGTCCACTCAGGCAGCTTTGGCTACAGCCACAGCCTCCTCATACAGACAGCCATGAAATTTATATTTAGATTTAGATTTTGCATCTTTCCAGTCCCTGAAAGGGCTGTTGGTTAGAGCACCATGAGTTCCATCTGAGAAGGCCACACAATATCTACAGAATGCCCCATCTGTCTTTGCACTGTACACAAGACCAGGATACAAAGTGAGCCAATTTTGAACAAAACTTCTGTTCTTTGAACCAAATTTTGTGGCTGGAAATGTTGCTGGCACTGGCCAAAATGTAGTAAAAAGCGCAAACCTTTGATGTAGGGGGCTGGCAGCTTTAACCTCACTTGAGCTGGTTGGTTGGCTCTTACAGTCATGTTCATGATGTGTTCTGAAACAAAAAAAAAGAGTTTTTAGAAATGCAAAATTCAGTTAAATTTACTTTGCAAATATATTAATTTTCAAAATATTTAATTATACTGTTGGTCCGATTATTATTTCAATAACCATTGTTTATATTAAGCGTGATAAAATATGTATGTTATTAATTGAAAATTCAAATGTTGAAAAAGTGCATAAAATATTTTATAAAGTTCAATTACTGTCATTAAATTAATTTCTTCAATGCTTATATAGAGCAGAGCATGCATACTAGTATTTAATTGAATTGTCTTATTTATCATACTGTCAGTATAAAGAAAGTTGTTAATAAATTTAAACTTTTTGTTCTTTCATTGCAATATTTTAGAGTTAAACATTTAACAAACTGAATAAACGTAACGCAATTAACGGTTTATAATACCAAAATATTTTTTTAATAAATTCTCACCTTAGGCTCAATAACTTTGGCTCCGAGTCTGTCTCTGTGTTTTTTGGCATTTTGGATGGACCAAAAATCGATCCAGCGTTGTTGCCTTTCGCTTCATTGTGATGAAGACAATGCTGTGAAACGCTGTATTATATACCGCAAGAAAAGTCTCCATATATAACGTCCCCATGGTTATGACAATACACTGTTAATTGGTATACTTGCCTTCAAAACAACGTTCAAGATCAACCAGACGCTTATTGAATGTAAATGACAGACGCTCACTGTTATCTAGACGCTTTAAATCTACGGCCGCCAAGAGTTTTTGCTACGGTGATAATTGAGTGTTAACGTCTAAAAGGTGCCCCCTGTGGATTGTAGACGGTAAGGTTGTTAAGATAAAAAGCAGGGAGGGGAGGCACTTCCTTTGTCGGAAATCGGGGAAATCAGAACATCTGGCCATGTTGGTTTCACAAACACACACAAATAATTTTTTTTGTCTTCAGCCGCTGGGGGGGGTACGTGCCCCTTGTGCCCCCCCAGTAAATCCGTGCCTGACTTAAATTATAATTCCCAAGAAAAAATTTCAACAAGAGATTGCCAAGCAATATGGTCCCCTACCAGTGAAACTCCATCATTGTCAGATTTTTTTTGATTTTTTTTTATTTGTTGCCATAGCAACCATAATTATTGACGTAGGAACAAAATGAAATGACAAGCATAATCTCCATATTGCCATCTATCCATATTTTAAGTTTCATGAAAAAATATGAAGAACTTTTAAAGTTATCGCAGTGTGATGAACAGACTGACGGACAGACTTAGACGGACAGACTGACAGACACACTGACAGAGCGCAAACCATAAGTCCCGTCCGGTTTCACCGGCAGGAGAAAAAAATGAATATTCACAAAGAATTGACATAAAACAAAAAAATACGAGAAATTTATCATAAATTACAAGATATGGCGGTGGCTGAATCTATAACAATGGATGAAACTATAGGAAAGAAGGATATATGATTTAAATGAATACTGTACATAAAAAATTCACCTCATTAAAAACTAATAATCTATGAACACCCAAACCGTTTTTATGTATTTTTTCTAAATTTTTATTATCTCAAATGGGATAAGCTAATATCATTTTAATGGACTTATCTATTTGAAGCATTAACCACTTGGAAATATACAATCCATATCAGACAGAGATAATGGAAACATAATATTCAATTGAATTGAAACAAAAAGGCTCAGTATTTATGCAAAAATAATGGAAAAAGTAACTTCCAACACCATTGTAATCTGTCATGCTGGCTTTTCATTTTCCAAAAGTACAACCTAGCAGCTGGCACTGTTACGCTATTACAGAGTAGAGGAGAAGTCACTTGATAACCTAGTGCTGATGCTGATAATTGCATGTTGATAAGCAAACTGGCTTTTAGCAGGGTCACTGACCTGCTACCTGGCTTTGACCATTCTGACCTGGTAAGTCTGATTTCTAGGTCAACATTAACCCATTTATGCCTAGCGTCTAGAAAAAAAGCCTTGGCAAACAGCGTAGACCCAGATGAGATGCCACATGATGCGGCGTCTTATCAGGGTCTGCGCTGTTTGCTTAAAGGAATTTCTGTACGAAATATTTTAAATATAGAAACAAGGGCTGTTTGTAAAACATGCATGCCCCCCATATGGGCTGTCAGTTGTAGTGGCAGCCATTGTGTGAATACGTTTTTTGTCACTGTGACCTTGACCTTTGACCTAATGACCTGAAAATCAATAGGGGTCATCTGCCAGTCATGATCAATGTACCTATGAAGTTTCATGATCATAGGCCTAATTATTCTTGAGTTATCATCAGGAAACCATTTTACTGTTTCGAGTCACTGTGACCTTGACCTTTGACCTAGTGACCTGAAAATTTATAGGGGTAATCTGCCAGTCATGATCAATGTACCTATGAAGTTTCATTATTCTAGGCGTAAGCATTCTTGAGTTATCATCCGGAAACCATTTTACTATTTTGAGTCACTGTGACCTTGACCTTTGACCTAGTGACCTGAAAATCAATAGGGGTCATCTGCCAGTCATGATCAATATACCTATGAAGTTTCATGATCCTAGGCCTAAGCGTTCTTGAGTTATCATCCGGAAACCATCTGGTGGACGGACCGACGGACCGACATGTGCAAAACAATATACCCCCTCTTCTTCGAAGGGGGGCATAATAAGTATACTAGAAATCCCTAATTTTGGAAATAAATTGATCCAATTTAGAAGGATGGGAGAGTCCACTAGGCATAAATGGGTTAATCATGCACAGGCCATCCCACAATTCTCTATGATCTTAATTTGATTCTTCATTTTTAAGACAGCTTGCAATTTTAGGCAATACTGCATGTCCCTTTGTTTATGCTGTTTCTGAAAATGTTGTTATGCATTTACCAAACATTAATCAGATCCTCGCACTGCCAAAACAGTGTTTAATGGATTTAAGTAAATTGTCGTCCCAGACTAGCCTGTGCAGTCTACAGGTATTGTATTTTTCTTATTTAAGGAAGTTTCTGATGTCTCTAATATCCAGTTAATGTGGAAAGTGTCTTTCTTTATCAGCCTGTGCATAGCGCACAGGCTAATCTGGGACAACACTTTTAGCACATGCATCATAAAGTTCGGTTTTGGTCTTATATATTGATTCAGTAATTGTTCTGCAAGCCTAGCTTTCAAGCAATGGCCATTAAGTAAATTGCTCACTTAAAAACCTGAGTCGCTTTGTTAACCACTTGGAATTGCCTGACAAGAAAACATCAGTTAATTTCTGCTAAATGTGGAACTCAAGAATCTTGGCCCACATTTTAAAATTGCTAAGTAATTAATTTAAAGTTTTTACAGAAAAATTAGTTAAGACTAAACACTTCATTAATATTATGGTTCATCAAAATTACATATGTTTCAACTGCTTGGTTAATTCAAAAATATGTATTTTTAATTATTTAATGGAAATATTATTATTATGAGAAATAACAAATGTGATCACTCTCTCTGAACCAAAATTAGCAAAAAAAGTTTTTCATGAGAAAACATCTGCTGCAATTTTGTCTCTCTTGAAATGTGTCAAGGGCTTCATCAGAAGTTCTCAAAAAAAATGATTTTATCCATTTATGCCTAGTGGACTCTCCCATCCTTCTAAATTGTATCAATTTATTTCCAAAATTACCCTTCCGAAAATTTGTTCTAGAAATTGGAACGGTTCTGGAACTGTTCTAGAACATCAAAAACAGTTCTAGAATGTTCCATATTTGCGTTCTAGAACTTATGTTCTGGAATAGTTCCAAAACAGTTTTCTAGAATAATTCCAGAACATTTGTGGAACAAGGCTTAGTTCTGAAACTGTCCCAATAATATACAAGAAAATTTTTAGAACATTTCAAGGACAAAATAAGTTCAAGAAATTTCTAAAAATGTTCTAAAATGTAGTTATAGAACACATTTAGAACTCTTTAAGAACCAGTAAGTTCTACAAAAGTTCTAATGGGGAATAAGAACACATATAGAACAGGTCTAGAACCAAGGTCTACAATTGTTCTACAATTGTTAAACATATTTAAAATAAATATGTGTAACAGTGTGATATTACCTCCCTTAAAAATGTTCTTTCTTAGATTAATTATACTTATTGTTTATATATAATGTTGGTGTGAACAATAGTATACTTATTTTCTAATTGTGTAACTATTTGAAGTATAGTGTTGTAGTTAAATAAAGTTAATATATTTTTTTATATAAACTTTATTTAATAATGGAAGTTAAGATCAATCATCCCACCAGTTGGGCAAGGTTATCAGGTTATGAATTTAAAAAAAAGTTATGAATAGTTCTCAGTTACAAGTTCTGTGGGGAACAATGTCCTAGAACTGTTCTAGAACATTTGTTCCAGACTTACTTGAAGCAAACCTTTGGAACTGTTCTAAAACATTTCTAGAATTGTACTGGAACACACTGACTAGAACTGTTCTGTAATCATACTGAAAATCTACTAGAATTTTTTAGATACAGTTGTTGAACGTTAAATGAGAATAATTTCTAGATTTTCTAAAACAGTTCTGGAAATTTATACAAGATCAATTCTGGAATAGTTCTAGAACAATGGTTCAAGAATTGTTCTAGAACAAAACTTCAGAACTGTTTTAGAACTATTTGTTCTACAAATTATTCTCATTTAACGTTCAACAACTGTTCTAAATCATTCTAGACCATTTTACGGATGATTCCAGAACACTTCTAGTCATTTGTTCCAGTACAATTCTAGAAATTTTATAGAACAGTTTTAAAACGTTTCGCAGGGGTAGGGATGTCTAGCATATTTATTTCTATATTTAGAATATTTCTTACAGAAATTCCTTTAATTAAGCAAACAGCGCAGACCCTGATGAGACACCGCATTATGCGGCGCCTCATCTGGGTCTACGCTGTTTGCCAAGGCCTTTTTCTAGACGCTAGGCATAAATGGGTTAATACAAAATTTGAACATTGAACGAAAAACTTAATAGATCTTAAAGGGGCCTTTTCACGTTTTGGTAAATTGACAAAATTAAAAAAAAATGTTTTAAATTCGCAAATTTTTGTTGTAGTTATGTTATTTGTTAGGAAGTAATACTGAACATTTACCAATTGCTCTAAAATAGCCATTATATGCATCTTTTGACTATTTAAAAACCTGAAAATTATAAAGCGTTGCAATGTGGAACGAATTAATAATTTGGGGAGTTCTATTGTTGTCGTTATATTCTGTGAAACTATGAGGATTGCTTATATAAAGTACAAAATACTTCAATCATTGTATCCAGAAGGATGGTCGAGTGGTCTAAGTAGGAGACTTTTTACTCCTGGACTTCAGGGGTCAGTGGTTCTAAGCCCTGCTGAAGGTTACTTTTTTTTCTTTTTTTAATTGTATTCTTAATTTTTTACTGGAGCTTTTTATATCCAACCTTTACATTTATCAATATAAAGCATTTAATGACAAACTTAAAAAAATGCCAAAATCTGTGAAAAGGCCCCTTTAAAAGGTTTTGGTAAATTGACAAAAATTTTAACAAATGTTTCAGATTCGCAAATTTTTGTTGTATTTACAGTACAGCCAAAGCGGAACAAACGTATTTCGCGATCCGCGGCGGCAAGGCGAAACGAGTCGATGCCGCGTCAGTCGTTGAAGCCGCGTCAGTATGCGGCGGCAAGTCGCATTTCGCCGCGAAACTTCGCATCTGTCCGCCGAGGCATGCCGCGATCCACGGCATGATCCCGAGTCGATGCGCATCATGAAATAAAAAATCTTTTTAAAATTATTAGTTACATGTAGTTAACAAATTTTGAAAGAACAATTATAATAATAATTAAAATCATAATAAATTTATAGTGCGCGGATTGTATTATCATATACATGTAAGCATAGTTAATGTGTCTGGCCAATTAAGTTTGTTTCCCGCCCGTAGTGTGTGTATTTCACACATAAACAAGGTCACGTAATTATGTTTTCGCACATACAAGTGGTCAATGCTCCAGCATATGATGGATTTATAAATTAATTGCATGTTGATTCTGCTATAATATTTTAGCTGAGAAAATTAGCAGTTTGAAGCCACATCAATAATCAAGACGGTGACGACGTATTTGTTGTTTTGTTAATTATCAGCTTATTATAACTTAAATTGTTTGAATATGCGTATATAAACACGTTTTATTTTGTTCATATTATACAGTTAATATCGCTACTAATTACCCGATAATCCCGTATATTCCAGTTTTAAAGCACATGCTGGTAAATATTTACGATACACAAACATTCTCGATATTTCCTTAAGTATCAAATACATTTTGGCATTTGTTACTATTTATAGAGATGATGAAATAACGTCTAATTGGGGCGTTTTTTTCCCCACTGAACACGCGATTTACACCTGACGTGATGTTCATGTATTTATACAACACAAAATACACCCAAACTTTCCAAACGACGTTCTACATGTCTGCATAATTTTCGCGCGCTTTTTATGAAACAAAGAATAATTTAGCACTGTTTATTTGACGCTAGAATTTGCCAAAGGACGCGTTAGCATTTAAATTCGGAAGTGTGTTTCGGATTACAAATTTAATAATGATAATCGAACGAAACATAAACAGTTGCGCGTAATTAATTCTACGCTACACATACATGTATGTACATGTTGGTGGATATCTTTTCACTCAATCCGCCGCGTACGTATGCGGCAGATTTACTCCGCGAAAGTACGCGAGGTGAATACAGACTCAGCGTCGTTGCGCGGATCGATGCCGAGTGCCACGGCGATACGCCGCGTGAACACACGATTCGGCCGCCGCGGACTAATAATCTGGCCGTGGCGTAGCCGCGGATTTTGTTTGTGCCGCTTTGGCTGTACTGTATGATATTTGTGAGGAAACAGTAATACTGAACATTTACCATGCTCTAAATTATCCATCATTATAAGGCATCTTTTGACGATTTAAAAACCTGAAAATTATAGTGCAACATAATTGAATAATTTGGAGAGTTCTGTTTTGGTCGTTATATTTTGGGATACTTATATAAAGTATAAAATATATCAATAATTGTATGTGCACGGATGGTCGAGTGGTTTAAGTAATAGACTAATACTCCAGGGGTCAGTGGTTCGAACCCAGTTAAGGGTTACTTTTTTTCTTTCTTTAAATTTTATTCTTGTTTTTTTACTGGAGCTTTTTAGATCCAATGTTAACAATAATCAATATAAATCATTTAATGAAAAACTTTAATACATGCCAAAATCTGTGAAAAGGGCTCTTTAATCCAGACTCAGGAATCATATGGGCTTATTTTTAGAAGACATTATAAGTTGAATAATTGATTAACAGAATCATGAGAAAGTTTCATGTAATTGTCATGTTATCAACATAGGAACTTTTTCAACAGTGCAGGAAGTAACAGATAAATCTTTAACTTGCCAGATACGCATTGAAAGAAATAGAATTTATAACAAAATTATTGCAATATAGAAAATACTAGGTTTGAAAAAGTTTACAGAATGTAGCCCTAATAAATATTTACTGTCATAAAAAATTAGCAAACTATAGTTATACTGGTTCTTTACTCACACATTCCAAAAGTAAATGCTTAAATACCCTGTCAACAAACACCCTCAGGTCAAAAAATGAAGATTTGGTAATCTGGTTATTACATTGGAAAGGACTAGCATTGCTTAACCCTTTGCCTGCTGGGAAATATGTCGTCTGATAAAATGTTGTCTGCTGAATTTCTAAAATTAGCATTTTCTTATATTTTTTTTCAAAGAATACTATCAGAATAGCAAACAGTTTGGATCCTGATGAGACGCCACGTTCTGTGGCGTCTCATCTGGATCCAAACTGTTTGCAAAGGCCTTCAAAATTCGGTTCTAGCACTGAAAGAGTTAATTTACTGATCAATTGTTTCCTGTCTATATAGGTAATAGACTGTGGTGCATCTGGAGTCAATCCAATAAGTACACATTATAACCATACAGATAAGTATATATTCCACACCAGATGCTTTCATTAACATACCTTAACCTCTCACCACTTAGATATGTATTTGTAGCCCCTTAGAAAGTTATATTTCATTTAAGACCTTTTTACCAGATGCAAGTTTTTAAGGCTTCATCTCCAAACCTTAGATACTGATGAGCAGCAAACAGCATAAAACCTGAACAGACTGGGAGTTACTCGCAGGCTGTTCTGGTTTGTGCTGTTTGCACATAGCCATTATCTCTTTGCTTCTTAGTGGGAAAGGGTTAACATGACTTAAAATGCATTTCTTGCAACTGAAATGGTTTTTAGTAAAATAAACGTAATTTTCTTTATTTAATAAGAGCTGTGTTTGTGAAACACAATGCCCCCTACTGCGCCGCTTTGAAGCTGCATGGCAGCTATTTTAGAAAAAAATGACCTTTGACCTTGAAGGATGACCTTGACCTTTCACCACTCAAAATGTGCAGCTCTGTGAGATACACATGCATGCCAAATATCAAGTTGCTATCTTCAATATTGCAAAAGTTATGACCAAGGTCAAAGTTTTGGGACAGACAGACAGACACACACAATGACAGACAGACAGGCCAAAAACAATATACCCCCGATCATTCGATCCGGGGACATAAAAACTGATGCCCAATTTATGTGCATTGGCTGTCTGTTTAGCGCAGTGGTTGGTACACTCGCTTCTCACCTAGGCAACCCGGGTTCAATGCCCACTCCAAGCGCATGCGAGTTTGGACGTGACGACATACCAGATAGGTGGGGTTTCCTTTGAGTTCTGGCTTTCCCCAACAGCGCATGACCACACCTTAATTTAATATATTTCAGTAAAGACTTAAGAGTTGGGCAATACAGCCATAATTCAATAATTTGTCCCAATTTTTGGGAGTCTTGTAAGTAAATTATGTATTACTGCTGGGACACAATCCCGGTCCCCGTATAATGCAGCCTCAGACGCGGACCCATTAAATTAACTTTGAAGTACACTCACACAATTCTTACCCCTTTAGGAAATGAGAAGACAAATATGCATCAATATATCTGTGTTTTTTTCACCATTTTGGGAATGGGGCCTGGTCCCATATTGAATTGGGAACATTTGCGGAGTTTTGACTAAAATTGGGAAATTAGTGTTGTTGTTGTTGTTGTTTTGGCTAAACAATGCTTCAAAATTGAGAAATTGAGAAAACAAGTGTTGACAGAATTATATTTACTAATGTTGAACTTATATCGCAGCATTGGAGATGAACAAAATGTTGAGATATATAAAAAAATAATTGGGGAAACCTTCAATTATTGGGAATTTTTTAGCTCCCATTTGAGAAATATATATACATTTTTAAATTGGGAATGGGGCCAATTACTGGACCCGATTCTGAATAAAAAAAACACACTGTGTATGTGTATTGGTGGCGCACATTTCTCAATCAGTGCACCACAAGCATGAACAATCCTCTTAATTTAACCAAGCTGTGGACACAGAGGCTGAGCAGTAAGCCCCACTGAGTGGGTCTGATTAGTTCTTCCCACAGACTATCCGTTACTTACTTACCTTCGTAATTATTACCTGAGGTACCAATAGGCCTGAGTTACCTATGAGATTCACTGGCTTGAAGGCTGTCTTTGTGGATTATCTAAATAACTAGTGACCTTGTTAAGGGTACTCTACTATATAATTTTGACAACTTGCTGGAAATATAACTGGTTTTAACATGATAATATTATGTATTAAGTCAAGTGATAGATGGTTGTGGTATTTGTGCTAATGGCTTAACAATGGGTACCTGTTAGTTGGGTATCATTTTGTGGATGGTTACCAAATGGAATAGTACAAAGTATTGTAGATGCGTTAATGCATGATGCAAAACAATGATTTAGGTATAAAAAAACAAGGAAAAATAGTGTGACATGTGATTGTTTTAAACAAATACAAATTGAACTGAATCCAATAGTAATTGTTACCCGAAAAAAAGTGATTTTTGAAGGAAAATAATAAACAGATTCTAAGTATTCTAGTCTAAACTGATGGCATAGAAACGTAGTAGTTACATTACAAAATAAACAACATTTATAACAAATCTGTGAGAAACAAACCTTTTTTACCAAAAATGAGCACTGAATCGGACACTACTTGGAGACGCCCAAGTGTTTACATAACAGACATGGTACCAAATGGGATATATGACAGGTAGGATAAGGGTTTGATAGCCGTAACTTCAATTGCATTATTGAGCTCACTCTCGGAAAATAAGGTTTAACCCTTTCAGTGCTGGAACCGAATTTTGAAGGCCTTTGCAAACAGTTTGGATCCAGATGAGACGCCACAGAACGTGGCGTCTCATCAGGATCCAAACTGTTTGCTATTCTGATATTATTCTTTGAAAAAAATCAAAGAAGATGCTAATTTTAGAAATTCAGCAGACGACATTTTTGCAGACGACAAATTTCCCAGCATGCAAAAGGTTAATGCATGCTCTGGGAAAATGGGGCTTAATGCATGTGTGTTAAGTATGGTCCCCTTTCCGCTTTTTATGGATTTTTTTGTTATAGAGAAAGTCTCTTCTGAAAAAAATCCAGTTTAAGCCCTTATTAGTCTGTGCTGACTGCACAGGCTAATCTGGGATGACGCTTTACACATAAGCCCTGTTTTCCCAGAACTTAATTGGCTAAAATATTTGCAAAGGAATGATCTTTTAGTTTTTTCTTGATATGATATTCAACAAAATAGAATAAACATTTTATTTCACATTAATTAACCCCGTCATTTGAATAAGCAAATAAGTGGCGAAAATTATCATTCATAAAATGGAAAAAAAAAGTTCCAAATTTAGTGCAAAAAAAAGAAACCATGTGCACCAGCTGATCCAATACATAATACTGCAAGAGTTAATACAAAACAGACTTGTTAACTATCAAAATCCCCATAGCTTATACTATTAGGTTAATTGCCCAATTAGTCAATAGAGAAAGTTAATGCCATTTTCGAAATTGTTTTCTCAAGTTTACTCAACTTCTGTGCCAGAAAGGGAGTAAAAAGGAAATATTTCATTTGAAAAAACTTCCATGAAGTACAAACTTCAATGAAAATTACATCATCAGGTTTCGTTGATATATACAATTTACAGCACACATGGGCCATGGGTTACTCTTAATTGAAACATCCACTTACAAGAAAACGGCCTTGTTCATGGAATCATTATCACAATGTTTATAAACATAGTAAACAAGAAAATGATTAGAGGTCATTACATAAATGCTCAAATTACTATAAGACAAGAAACATTATTTTACTGTTGTTTTCTGGACAATAAACAACTGCAATGAGTTCTGATACATTATTAGAATTATAAGAAATTCGCCTGCTGACTTGAACTTCTTATATATATGCATGTTTTTTTTTTATTTTTGAAAACATTGGCTTTTTTCTCGGATTCAGAAACTTAATATGGCGAAATTTATTACTTTCCTTATAATGTTTTTTTTGTTGTATCATTGAAATTGTTTTACTATAAGTGTTATTTTATGGAACATTCAAAATATGATATACATTCTGCAGTTGTCTGTTTGTGGCATACGAAAAGTATAGAACATGTAATCATACTTTGCCTGATGCGCTTTAAAGGGGCCTTTTCACAGATTTTGGCATGTTTTGAAGTTTGTCATTAAATGCTTTCTACTGATAAATGTAAACATTTGCTCTAAAAAGATCCAATTAAAAATCAAGAATAAAATTTAAAAAAAAAACAAAAAAACTAACCCCTCAACATCCTGGGCTCGAACAACTGACCGGAGTCTAGGAGTAAAAAGTCTACCACTTAAACCCCTCGACCATCCTTCTGCATGCAATGATGGATGTATTTTATACTATATATAAGCAATCCTCGTAGTTTCACAAAATATAACGACAACAACACAACTTTCCAAATTATTCAATCGTTTCGCGTTGCAACACTTTATAATTTTCAGGTTTTTAAATCATCAAAAGATGCATATAATGGCTATATTAGAGCATGGTAAATGTTCAGTATTACTGTTTCCTCACAAATATCATAACAAAATCGAAAATTTGCGAATCTGAAACAACTTTTTTTAATTTTGTCAATTTACCAAAACGTGAAAAGGCCCCTTTAACGATATCAAATATCGGTAGCACTGTCACCTACGGGTTGAGAATCTTGCTACCTTACAAAACGCTACTCAAAATTACTCAGAACACAAAACAATATGGAATGCTCACGTAACTGACACATTGTAATAATAGCAACTTGGCAGCGCTTAGGATCTAGGAATTCCATATCAGCATTTGCCTTCAGAGGTAGTATTGGGTGGAATACTTGCTGCTACTTTCATTGTTAATGACGCAATGCATTGTTGTCCCCTACCGGTGAAACCTGAGGGGACATATGGAAGTTCTTCATATTTTTCATGAAACTTGAAACATGGATAGATGGCAATATGAAGATTATGCATGTCATTTAATTTTGTTCCTAGGTCAAGAATTCTGGTTGCTACGGCAACAAATAAAAAAAAAAATATTAAAAATATTTTTAAAATTCTGACAAGGGTGGAGTTTCACCGGTAGGGGACAATATTGCTTGTTTTTTTTGGTCAAATTTTGGTCCGAAATTCATCCACATTCCTAGTCTCAAAAAGTATATATTTTTCCAAAATGACTGCCTAAAGCCCCCAATTGCAGGCTCCGCCCCCCCCCCCCCCCCAATTAAAAAAAAAAATGCAGTAAAAACAACATGATTTTTCCCCTCTTAAGGGCCCTGGCCCCATTCTCAAAGTTTTGAAAAAGGACTTTCCGCAAGCAAATTTATCTAGGACTCAATGTAACAACCATATCGGCAAATGGCTGACGCCAATTCCAAATTATTTTTTTGTAAATCCAGTTTCTAAATACTACTAATTAACTTGTTTTGAAAAACAACAAAATTTTAATCTGATAAATATAAATGACTTTGCAGAATGTTGAAATTAAACAAATCTTACGCTGAATTTATACAGTAATATAAAAAATATACATTCTGTTTTGCATGTTTTAACAACAATGAAAATATGATTTATACAAATCTTGTTTGAACTTCCATTAAAAAGAATAAGCAACATTTAATGAGGTACAAGTGATATTAATAAATAATTATTTCTAATTAATACTTCAATAAACATAAATTTTTACACTAATTGATTAATTAGCTACGTGTGTTTCTAATTTATAAATGGATATTTAAGTACCGATTACAACCTGTCATACTTGATAAAATATCAGATAGCGCTAATATTTTAGTACTTCTTGAAATACGAAATAAACAACATCTTCGTAATATTTCTGTCATCTTGAATTCTTTCTGATGTCATTAATTTGTCATTTATTGCATTCAAGGTAACACAAAAGTATGCAGTTAATTACAGCTCAACAATTAACTGAATTCTATTGAAAGCCTTTTGGAATGAATGCGCAATTATTGCAGTTGGAGGAATGAATGCGCAATTATTGCAGTTGGAGTCAAAATTGAAAGAGAGGCTCACACTATATTAAAAGTACCAACAGCTTTCCATTAAACTTAAAAGGACATTTTCAAATTTTGATAAATTGACACAATTGAAACAAATTGTTTCAAAATTGCAAATTTTCGTTGTAGTTATGATAGTTGCCAGGAAACAGTAATACTGAACATTTCCTATGCTCTAAAATATCCATCATATGCACCTATTGACGATTTAAAAACCTGAATATTGTACAGCGTTACAAATGTCAAACCATTGAATAATTTGGAGAGTTCTGTTGTTATCGCTATATTTTGTGACAATATGAGGATTGCTTTATATAAAGTATAAAATACACCTCTCATTAGAAGAGCACAGATTATACTGAGTAGTTTAAGCACTAGACTTTTACTCCAAGGGTCAGTGGTTCAAACCCTGTTGGGGATTACTTTGTTCTCTTTCTTTAATTTTATTCTTGTTTTTACAGGAGCTACTTAGTTCCAATGTTAACACTCACCACTTTAAAGCATATAATGACAAACTTCTATACAAAACAAAATCTGTGAAAAGGTCCCTTTAACCCATTCCCACTCAGAAGCAAAGTGCAAATGGCGTTGTGCAAACAGCATAAAACCAGAACAGCCTGCAAGTAACTTGCAGTCTGTTCAGGTTTTATGCTGTTTGCTGCTCATCAGTATCTAAGGGTTGGAAAAGAAGCCTTTAAAACTTGAATTTAGCAAGAAAGGTCTTTAATTAAATTTAACTTTCTATGGGACTAAAAATGCATCAAAATATATGTATCTAAGTGGTAAAGGGTTAAATACAAATCTAAGTGGTAAAGGGTTAAATACATATCTTAGTGGTAAAGGGTTAAATACGTATCTAAGTGGTAAAGGGTTAAATACGTTTCTAAGTGGTAAAGGGTTAAATACGTATCTAAGTGGTAAAGGGTTAAAGTTAAACTGTATAACAAGAGGATCTGACTGTTATGTATCTGTGTGTTGCCTTCCTACACATAATAGCTTGTGTCAAGTTCTATGAATTCACAAGTCCTTACAACAGTATCCATTACAAAATATGAACATCATACAAAAATCTTTAAAGACCATGTAGATTGTGGAATCATTATTAGCTTGTTTAGAAGAAGAATTTAAGTTAAAGCAGACAAAAAAGCTTAAACCTTTACCCCTCATAGACGCACGTTGATGCTTTTGTTGTCCCTTAGAAAATGTTATTAAATTTAAAATCTTCTTACAAGAATCTTAAAGGCTTCATTTCCAACTTTAAGAAACTGATGAGCAGCAAACAGCATAAAACCTGAACAGACTGCGAGTCACTCGCAGGCAGCTGTTCTGGTTTTATGCTGGTTGCAAAAGCCATTTTCACTTTGCTTCTGAGTGGGGAAAGGATAAAATAAAAAAATATTTGTTGACATGAGATGTTGTGGTTTTTCAAATAATGACTTTTAGGTGGCCATTTAAATTTGCTGATTTACGATTTGGGGTAAAAATTGAGGAATTTACATCAGTAATTTTGCAATGTGTTTGTGTTATATTTGTGGTTCCGTCAACCCAGAAAACAAAAGGAAAATTAATGTCCCACGAATATTAATGAGTTTACTGTAACTGTAAGTTAACATACAATAGAAGGGCAGCTATTGTTCTTGATTCACAAGATTCATAACTTTTGCAGTGTTCTTTCTTAACTTACTGTCATTTTATCATACGAATTGTTCTAAACAGATCCCATGTTCTTGCACATTCCTCCTCTTTGTTCAACACAATTCCTGTGATCGAAGTCAAGTCGCTATGGAAACTGACCAGCTTTACCGGCTGTGCCATCCAACAAACTAATTTTATGCAACTTAAAATAAGATTTTTTACAAGTCATTTTAACCTATTTAACCTATCAAGAAATTTGAACTATCTTGTTGGCACAAAAAAAAATGCAATGCCAATAGAGTTAACAATTATAATTGCTTTGCAACTGTGCAGGAATTAAACTGAAACTTTATATTTGACAAGACCACAGCCATGCAAATGATTGGCATTAGTTAATGTATATCAAAATAACATTAAAAACAAGACTATTGCCAAGTCCCCTACTGGCTCCACCATTGTCAGAAATTCCAGCATTTTCAGATTTTTTATATATATTTGTTGCCATAGCATCCAGAATTTTTGATGTAGGAACAAAATGAAATGACGTGCATAATGTCCATATTGCCATCTATCCATGTTTCAAGTTTCATGAAAAATATTAAGAACTTTAAAAGTTATCGCAGGATCCAGAAAACCACCATTTTCAGAAATATATCTAGTCTATTTGTTGCCATAGCAACCAGAATTTTTTGACTTAGGAACGCAATGAAATGACGTGCATAATGTCCATATTGCCATCTATCGATGTTTCAAGTTTCATGAAAAAATATTAAGAACTTTAAAAGTTATCGCAGGGTCCAGAAAAGTGTGACAGACTGACTGACTGGTTGACTGATAGACGGAGCAAAAACCATAAGTCCCCTCCAGTAAAACCGGTAGGGGACTAATAATTTTCCACACATGTATTCTGCCAGTGTACTAATGATTGACACTTTAAAATTTAAACATTAACCCTTCCCGCATCACAAACAAAGTGAAAATGACTTTTGCCACCAGCACAAAACCTGAACAGCCTACGAGTAACTCGATTAACTCGCAGTCCATTCAGGTTTTATGCTGTTTGCTGCTCATCAGTATCTGAAGGTTGGAAATGAAGCCTTTAAAACTTTATTCTAGTAGATGATTTTAAATTTAATTAGATTTTGTAAGGGACTACAAGCACATCAAAGTGCGTTTATAAGGGGTAAAGGGTTAAGACAAATACTATCATACATGTCTGTTATTCGTGCAACAGAATTCAATGCAGCTAGATCATGTTTGACTTCTTCCTCTTCTTGTCTCTTCTTCTTGAGGTAAAGTACAATGTGCGCAATAGCACGTCAATCAAAGAAAACCGAATTCTTACACAACACTTTATGGTCCGCTGGTAACTTCATTACAAATACAGGTGCAAAATAGCCTAGGAACTGGTGCCAAAAATGTTCTGTGGGAGAGGATAGAAATATTTACATTTACATTTTGCTTTTTTTTGCCAACCACACATGACTGAATGCTCACAGAAACACGTTGCAAGATTGTTATGTTAACAACCATCAAGAATCATGAAGTTTACATCACCATTGTCATTTCTGGGTCGTACATGAGTACGGCAGTGTGGAATCTAAATTTCATTGAATGGTTAAAACAATGTGGTCTTAATTATGGATTTCTGTGAAAAAGTTTTTTATAATTACAAGGGAGCTTGTGATTAAATACTTCAGATCTTAAGATAACTTAAGTTTACATACCTGAATCAGGGCCTTTAAGTTTGTTCAGCTTGACCATTTTTGTTTTTTAATGGCATTCAAGAGTTAGATGCACACCGACGTTGAAATCATAAAAAAATAGCCCACAATTTTTGTTTAATGTTTGAAATCATAAAAAATAGTCCACAATTTTTGTTAAATGTTACAAATGTTGATCTCAATAAACATAATAGCATTAAAAATTCTATACCTTGGAACTATTTGCAAAAAGATTTACTGATAGCTTTTGACATTTATTTCATAAACAACATTTTTAAATCAATACACTATATGTTAATACCAGGTATATGTTAGAAAATACCTTATCACATTTGCAAAGCAATTACCGGAAAGCCAGTGGGCTTGACAGTCTTCTGTCGACAGATCCTGTCATCACTTTTTGATAATATTAATATATTATAAGACAAGAAATTCAAAAGGACAGGATCTGTCCACAGAGGACTGATAAGCCACAGGCTTTCAGGAGATTGATTTTCACATATATTAATACAATTTATTGGTTTTCGATGGGCATTTGTATCAGTTATCAAAGAAAATTTATAGGATGGTAACGCAGGTTTCCTTTATAGACAATATGAGCGATATCATGCGAAAATGGGTCTTATGCGTTCCTGCAGTCTTATCAGGAGCTAGGCTTTCCACTGTAAAGTCACTCAAGGTTTTGTGGTCTCATAAGCGGACAGGATACCTCTTGTCCAGACTGCGCAATTGCATAAGACCCATTTTTGCATGTCTCAGTTTACATCTGAGATGTGTCAACAATTATAACTGAAACAGACAATCAAATATGAATATGATTCATAATTTGTTCAGTGAAATATCTTGTATAAGAAAATGATTTTTGTTTCGAAACGCATGTTTATATTTTAACAACAGATTTAAAGTCCTTACAATAATTATAAGCAGGAGGCTCTACAGATAAATTCTCTTCTCAGACACAGTAATCTAATTTATTTGTCTCACCTATATATGAGGCTTAGCGCATTCATGTGATCTAAATTAGTGCATTGTAAGATAAGATAATCAGATATAGCAGCAATCATTTTACTGCCAATTATTAATTTATTGCACACTTTAACAAGTAGCATAACAATAGCATGGATCACATTGTCAGAATAAACAGGAGTTCTTTATCTTGATGGAATCAATGGTACAAACAGGTCAAACATGGTCTGGGAACATTCTTATAAGAAACACTACAACAACTATCCCTTAGGCTTGTTACTGGCCATAATGTACTCAATACCACAACTTATTTGTAGATACAACTTGATTTATTGAAGTTCTTTCTCATGCTTGACAGTCTCTGATAGAAGATGTAAGCAAATTGATCCCCCCAGTATATTTATATTGTCCATACTATCAATTTATGCTAAACATAATTGTACCTTTTCACCATTATCATTATCACCACCACCACCACGGTACCACCACCATCATCATCATCATCATAATAATAATAATCAGAAGCAGCAGCAGCAGTAGCAGACTCAAAATAACTATCTCTTCCATTATAATCATCAGCAGCAACATCTATCAGCCCCAATAATATGATCAGCATCAACACCAGTAGCACCACCAACATCCTAATCATCAAATTATGCAGAATAAACAGACAAATTGTCACATGACTGCTTAAAAGTAAATTATGTTTTTGTATCACTGCTAATACAACAATAAATATTTCAAATTTATGCCCATTCAGACATCATCAAATGAGTTGCAGTCAGTTTCACATGCTATACACAGTGTCTCAAAATTCAATTGTTCTCAAAATTTCTGCAAATGCTGATTTTTTGCCAGTTAATGACAACCGAATGGCAAAATATTACAGAATACATCACATTCTGTGAAGGAAACTGCTATTTCAGCCTCAACACATCAACGCAATATTGCAGCACAAACGCAAGTACATGTTTCAAAATTCAGAAGTTTTATGAAATCATAGTACTATCATGTAGGAGTCTATATCTGCAAATAAACAATAATGTACATTTTAGACAAGTTAAGCAGAATCTTGAGACCAACATTTCCTCAAAAAGGCCAATAGATCAATATTGAATAAAACCCTTCAAATGAAAAAAAGGTTCACATCGCATACATCGTTTTCAAACAAAATCATTCAATTCCATACAGAGATGCTATTATACTTTCTTGTTGAACAGCCAAAATTTGTGTTTATAAGTTGTTCGCAAAAAGTTGCAGTTTTAATTTTTTATTATTTTCCTCAATTTTCTTATTGTATAATTTACAATGCTGGTGTGGTATTAAAAAACAAATGTATTGTAATTAGTATCCAATACTCCAGCAAACATATTAATTAAATGGTGAATGCAAATAATTTGATTTCTTATAAACTGGTTTTCATTATACAATTGCCATAATATTTTCCATACTTTCAGAAAGTCTAAGAAGGGGCCTGTTGTTGTAATTATGTCTAAACTATCAATATAACATTCATAGGATGCTTAACAGTGCACTAACATCTCGACATTTGCTTTAAGACGCACTTTCAATAGATGTGAATGGGCTGTGTTTATTTAAAACTTGCGATTTAAAGCGATAACTTAATTTTGAAAAATGAGTTCCAAAGAAAGACAAGACTATTGCCAAGCAATATATGTCCCCTACCAGCTCCACCATTGTCAGAAATTCCATCATTGTCAGATTTTATGTTATTTTTTTTATATATTTGTTGCCATAGCAACCAGAATTTTTGACGTAAGAACAAAATGAAATGACGTGCATAATGTCCATATTGCCATCTATCCATGTTTAAGTTTCATGAAAAAATATAAAGAACTTTTAAAGTTATCGCAGGATCCAGAAAAGTGTGACAGACTGACAGACAGACAGATGCACTGAGCGAAAACCATAAGTCCCCTCCAGTGAAACCGGTAGGGGACTAATAATTCAATAACAAAAAACTGCAGTGCTTTCAGCGCTTTAATTTTAGTTTCTTTTCACAAGTGATTACAATCATTTTTTTCCTTCATTTCTTGTACACTATTCACTCCATTCTTCTAGTCAGTGTTTTTTTTTCACCATTGTGGGAAAGGGCCCGGGTCCCTTTGGATTGGGAAAAATTGCGGCGTTCTGACTAAAATTGGGAAATTAGTGTTGTTGTTTTTTCGCTAAAAATATGCTTCAGAACTGTTTCAATATAATATTACCTAAGGTGTAACTTGTAGAGCTGGATGGGAGATGATCTTATAAATGCTAAATGTTTTATTTTTTTTGGAAACCTTCAATTGGGAATTTTTACAGTCCCATGTGTGAAAATATATATACTTTTTTCCATTGAGAATGGGTCCCAATACCTGCCTACAAATTTAAACGAAAAAAACAACAGCATTGGTAGCACAACTCCTTATCATATCAAACAACAAGATCGCCTCAAGCAGTGTTGATCTTCAGCTAACCAGCAAAATAAATTGTAGACATGTGCAAATAATTTCCTGCACATTCTGGCTGCCCCTTGGAATACTCTTGAGAATGTCAAGAATGGTGGAGAGTTGAACGCTATAGATGATATAGCTAATAAACTCCGGTTTTCTTAACCCTTTACCACTTAGATTTGTATTTTGACACATGTGTAGTCCCTTAGAAAGTTAAATTTATTTAAAGACCTTTCTTACTAGATTCAAGTGTGAAAGGCTTCATTTGTAACCCAAAGATACTGATGAGCAGCAAACAGCATAAAACTGGAACAGGCTTTTAGTTATTCCAGATACTCGCAGGCTGTTGTGGTTTTATGCTGTTTGCACATAGCTATCTTCACTTAGCTTCTGAGAGGTAAAGGGTTAAAGAATAGGTTATGAATACTTGAATATGAATGTAATCATATATCGTCGCTGTCGTTCTCAAACCTCGTAGCTACAAAATGCCAACTTTTCAGGAGAGAGAAAAAAACGTCTCATTTTTTATAACGATGTTTTAGAAATTGAAATTCTGTAAAAATACCAAACAAATGAAGCTGCAAAATACGGTATAAGCCGTAGACGTGTAAGTCATACTGACAGTCAGGCATGGTAGCTACGATATTTTGTCACCACAGTTTTGTCATTTTTATGAGGTCAACAATTCGTCCTGATAGGAAACCTCGTAGTTGCAAATAAAAAAATTTACAAAAATGTTTTTGTCAAATTTGTCCAAACGAAACGACATACCTATAGGTGAAATGGCGTCGCTACGACTTTTCGCCGGAAAAAAAGCCAACAATCATTCTACAACATTTCGTCACGTGGCTTTTTCAAGGGCTCTGATTGGCGTAGAGCAACGAGATATAGCACAAAACACGAGCCAGACTTCATATATTCGAAAAAGACGAAAAAAATATTTTGAAAATTTTGGAGCTACCATTGAACCAAAAGAATCACTCATAAAACTTAGATGACATTATTACCATAATTTTTTGTAATAGTGTTAACAGATAAAAAATACTTTGCGGTAGCTGTCGTTTTTTAACGTAAAAAAGTGAACTTTTGCTTCATCTCTAAGACTCCTATTAAATAAAATTAATGTCTTGTTTAAAAAATATATAAAATAATGACATTTGTAACACTTGCAATTGCGTAACACTTGCAATTGCTTGTTTTTATTTCTTTTATGTATTGTCCTTGTTGTGTTCTTTCATAAAGATTCCAATGAAGTCATTTTTGCAGACATTCGAAAATATGTTAAGGATGGGTAAAGTGTGTTGATGATACAAAAGCGATAAAGCAAAATTTGTATGACATGCAATATCAATACATCATACAAAACAAATAACCCCCACAATCTGATAGGGCCTACAACAATGACTGGAATTCCATACAATACAAATCCTATGTGATCACATGATCACAAGGTTATGTAACCAAGGCTGTTGCGCACCAATCTAAGAAGAAACACATGTTTTAGCTGTCCAATATATAACATAGCCAATATTAATTTGTCAGGACAATTTATGCTATAGGAGAAATTTGTCTTGTCTTGCATATGCTTTGTGTACACATAGAAACTGTGCATTGATTTGTTTACAAACATTTTTGTATTTAAAATGTCGAAAGTTAATATTTAAATGAAAAAAACAGGTATAAAGACTTGCAGTTTCATATAATTCTGAAGGATGAAATTATACAAATTTCGGTTTCAAACAGTCCTGTATACATAATGACATGAACAGGGAAAAATTATACGAATGTTGAGATGGTGGGTGTTGCTCTCTAAGTGTCAAAACATTTATTTAGACACTTACAGCTATAACATAATGATCATTGCAAACACAAATGTAATTTTAAACATCCCATGAATATATTTCCGTGTGATGTATAAACAAGCATTGTTTTCCAATTGAAAGATATGCCTGTTTTTATTTTAATATTGTTTTTAAGTATTATCAAATGAGAAAGATTGCAGGCGATTTTTTTTAAATATATCAAATAGCATAAGCTTATAACACTTCTAAGTGAAAACACATAAATATGGTGTCTGCCTAGCGACCAGAAGGTCATGGATTCGATTCCCACCGTGAGAGCGCTCTTTAGATCTCCCCTGAAGATTTAAAGTACTGGTTCTACCCAGGAAACTGACTTGAGAGTGTTTCAAATAAGCCTAAGGCTTTCTATGCAATGAGCTAAACATTAATAGGTTTAAACTAAGTAAAACACAATGGTCTCTCCAACAGTCAAAATTTCCTGAAGTATTTTGTCCATGACCTTCACCTGCAATGGTTCAATTAATGTAGACAATAGCACCATGAGGGAACATAAAAATAAGAGGGCAATTTAATGCGCATGCGCCTAAATGAAATGTCTATCAGATTTCACAATTTCTCCTATTTAGCTATAATAATTGTGTCTCTTAGACTCAATTGAGAAGTGCTACACATGTAACTATATCCTTTTTAGTGAAACATATATATTGACTGGTAAAATTTAAATGTACATTTTCACTGATAAAGCACATATGAGCCAAACTCTGGGAAAACAGGGCTTAATTTAAGTGCGCAAAGTGTCGTCCAAGATTAGCCTGTGCGTTCTGCATAGGGTAATCAGAGACAACACTGTCTGCTTATATGTATTTTTTTGTTCTAAAGAAAAATCCAGTCTTGGTGGTAAGTGTTGCCCTTGATAAGTCTGTACAGACACTTGACGCACATGCATAATTTCTAGTTTTTTCAAAGCACGGCTCCTATGGATTACACTGTAATGGAGAATAGTTACTGCTTTCAGCAAGAGTAGAGGACAAAGATCAAAGATTGAGAGAGCAAACGGTAACAGACCAAATGTCCATGCCATCAATAACAAGTTGAAAGCACCGAGGGAAAACCAAAATAATACAATGATCTTGTCAAATTACTCCTGTAGACAAAAATAAATTCCCAGTAGCCTGGCATGTTCTGCAAAGCTAAACAAACTTGGAGAAGGGGTTAATGATTCCCATGCAGGCATGTTTTACAATTGTACAATTAAGAGATCATAAAAAATTATATCACTTATATCACTCTTTATAGTTATCAATACTCCTTTAAATCAAAAGTGAAGTGTGGTTTAAAAACAAAGTGTATGCCTTATATTTGAAACTTTACAAGCTCACTACGAATTTAGCAGTATAGGTATTTATTATATGTATGATACATTTTTCAAGTCGATGAAAATACAACAATCATGAGTATACAACACTCATCAGTCATCATGTAACCCTTGAGTCTTGTTTCATTACCAAAAATTGAAAGAGTATGTTACATATATGTAACTAAGTCATAAATCATATTTATTACTAACAAACTCTGAGTGCTTGACCCCCTGTAAAAATGTTTTACTGGCCATGAAGCTGTTTTTGTGTGCATTTAGGAAAAACTTCTTTCTAGCAAATTGAATATCATTTATTAAATCAACTAGCATATGATTATTTTGCTCCCAATGGGAGGTTGTCTAGATCATTGTGTCTCTCACAATCCCAAGAACAATTGCTTTAAATGTCAAAGACCTTGCAGGCTAAACACCTCACAATTGACATTCAGATGGTTAACAGTTAGTTGAAAGATCTCAAATTTACAATGATTAAGAGAGTATCAGTTGAAGCAGCTAGAAGTCAGTGGCATAGCTAGAAGTCAGTGGTTAAGCTAGAAGTCAGTGGTAAAGCTTGAAGTCAGTGGTGTAGCTAGAAGTCAGTGGTGTAGCCAGAATTCAGTGACATAGCTAGAAGTCAGTGGCATAGCTAGAAGTCAGTGGCATAGCTAGAAGTCATTGGTGTAGCTATAAATAGTGGCATAACCATAATACACAGTCATAACTTTAAGTCAGAGGCATAGCTATAAGTAAGAGGCATAACTATAAGTCAGAGGCATAGCTATAAAACAGAGGCATAGCTATAAGTCAGAGGCATAACTATAAGTCAGAGGCATAGCTATAAGTCAGAGGCATAACTATAAGTCAGAGGCATAGCTATAAGTCAGAGGCATAGCTTTAAGTCAGAGGCATAGCAAGTCGGACGCAAAGCAAGTCAGAGGCATAGCTTTAAGTCAGAGGCATAGCAAGTCAGAGGCATAACTATAAGTCAGAGGGATTGCTATAAGTCAGCGGCATAGCAAGTCAGAGGCATAGCTACATGTATAAGTCAGAAGCATAGCTTTAAGTCAGAGGCATTATTATAAGTCAGAGGCCTAGCTATAAGTCAAAGGCATAGCTTTAAGTCAGAGCATAACTATAAGTCAGAAGCATAAATATAAGTCAGAGGCATAGCTATAAGTCAGATGCATAGCTATAGGTCAGAAACATAGCTTAAAGTCAGAGGCATAGCTATAAGTCAGAGGCATAGCTTTAAGTCAGAGGCATAATTATAAGTCAGAGGCATAGCTATAAGTCAAAGGCATAGCTTTAAGTCAGAAGCATAACTATAAGTCAGAAGCATAACTATAAGTCAGAGGCATAGCTATAAGTCAGATGCATAGCTATAGGTCAGAGACATAGCTGTAAGTCAACAGCATAGCTGTAAGTAGCTAGAAGTCAGTGGCATAGCAAGAAGTTGGTGGTGTACCTAGATAATTTATTATCAGTGATGTAGCTTTAAGTCAGACATAAAGAGAGAAGTCAGAGGCATAGCTAGAAGTCAGTGGCGTATCTAGAAGTCAGTGGTGTAGCTCAAAGTCAGTGGCGTAGCTTAAAGTCAGTGGCGTAGCTAGAAGTCAGTGATGTAGCTAGACAAATAATAACTAATTTATCAGCCAACTGTTAGCTGGTTTTCATCAAGATCATCACTCGAGACAGACATAATTTGTCCTTTCTGCATTTTCAGGGGCCATAAACCTGAGCCAATGAAGTTTGAAGGGTTTACAAAGTACCTTACACACCATGATGACCACACAACAAGCAAAGGACCCAAGAGGAAGAAGCAAAAGCAAGCATCGGCCCTGAGAATCATGTCCGAGCTTGGATCGGAGAGTAATGCTCATGGACTTGCAAAGATTGCCACTTCAGTGACGACGAAGCGTAAGGTGCTCTGGTCGCTTTTGGTGATAATTGGTTTCACTGCCGCCACCATGCAACTGTCGCTTCTCGTCTCAAAGTTTCTGGCGTATCAAGTGGTAGAGGTGTCTCAAATGAAGGAAGGCATGCCAGTGGAGTTTCCGTCCGTGACCTTGTGTAACATAGCAACCATCTCCTTAACCAAGGTCAATGAGCTTATCATTCGAAATGAAACAGACATAATGTCTTGGTTCACATTTATTAAGAACGCAAAGTTTGGCGAACATACTGATCGTATGGATTCGCACCAAGCGTTTTATGAGAACCTGCCTGAGGTTGGCAAAGCTATCGGTCACAGTATTGACAACTTTGTTATCAGCTGCAGGTTCAACACAAAGCCATGCAGCTCAGCCAATTTCACTTTGTACTTTGATGGCAAAAATTACTACAACTGCTTCACCTTCAACAGCGGGTATGATGAGGTAAAGAAAGAACCGAAAGAGCAAAAGCTTCTAATGCATACAACAGGACCACAAAACGGCTTGTCAGTGATATTATCTCTCGAAAATGATAACCCTCCTGCCGGTGCCTATGGACTGTATGACGTTAAAAACCACATAGCCTTCAGTGGCGGAGTTCGAGCCCAAGTGCATGCTCCCAACACTATGCCAAGTCCGGCTGATCATGGCTTCGATGTTCCACCTGGGTATTCTACCTCCGTAGGTCTCAAAGCCGTACTGCATGCTAGACTTCCAAATCCACATGGCAACTGTACTTACAACCACTTAGAAGGGGACCGTTCCTACAGGAACACGATCTTCAGCTGCCTTCAGCTGTGCAAACAAAGGATTTTGGTTCATTGGTGTGGGTGCAAAACGGCTGCATTGCCAATGTATAAAGAAACGGATCCGAAGAAGCAGAATTTGCCTTTTTGTGGTGCTATTAAAAACTGGCGCAACACTGAAGCGTACCTGAACAAATCGCGAGTGGACATTGATACACTGAAGTGCGAAGAGGATTTGCTGAACAACCTCAACAATGACAGAAGCTATGAGAACAAATGCAACTGCTTTCAACCTTGTGATGAAACCTCATATCAAAAGTCTATATCCCTCTCGTACTGGCCTCTGGAATTCTATCAGTTGGACGCTTTGCGAAATTTATACCAAAACAACACAATAACCTCGAGTCTCATAAAAGAAGTAAGAGAAAAAATGGACAATCTACAATCACGGTTTGACCAATACTTGCTTGAAAACAGAAGAGAAGAATACAACCAGACTGACCTGGATACGTTAATAAGAGCATCCACAGTTGTTAGGCAAAATTTGATCCGATTGAATATCTACCTAGAGGACCTGAGTGTTGTGGAATTCAAGCAAATGCCCGCGTATGAGCTGGCAGATTTATTCGCGGATATAGGAGGAACACTTGGACTTTGGATGGGCATTTCTGTGCTGACCATTATGGAGCTAGTGGAGCTTTTGATACGAGTCACCATGCTGCTGTTTGACTCGGAATCCTCCACAGTGAACAGTAGCCTGGACGTAGGCGACACCAAGGAGTCACAGAGCATGCTTAACATAAACCACGACAACAGCATATCAAACAAATACAACCATTTCCAGTATGATAAACCCTTCTTCCACCAACCAATTGCAAGAACTGCAGAGTCTCCTATTTAGCAGTTTTAGAAAGGTTTTCAAATATGTTCTGGCCAAAAGCGTTTTTTGTTTAAAAAATACTACATATTTTGGAATACAGTCAAAACGCGATACAATGGATAGTCAATCAAGAGAGATAAGGAATTGTACATAGTACCACAACTTTCGTAGTATTGCATTTTTCAGATTTTAAAGCACTGTTCACGGTATGTCGTATTATCAGTGCTCTTAAAACTGTTGTTAACACGATTATTATGCCGTGACTTATTCTAATTGATAATTTAACAAACAGTCTAAACAATACATTTGTAAAAGCGAATCTTTTGTTCTATTGCGCTAGCATAAAACACATTATTTAAGTAAGATATGTAAGGAATTTTTGTAGCTTCTGCAAACATATTCCCAGTATCACATTATTTATTTGTATCAGATTCAATGCATCATGTTTTGACTGTACATGGAAACCATTCCTATTAAACTTTTTGTGTTTCATTTTTCTGAAATAAATAAGGACAACAAAATTATTATATTTATATGTAACACATTATTTCTATCAACTTCTAGTATTATCTAGTATGATATTAATATGCAACAAATATTTTTTAAGAGTTTTAAATAAAAAGCCCATCTGAAGTTAGGGCCATTAAGCGGGAATATATACAATTAAGCATAACAGCATTACTTAAAAAGTTCAATGTTACTGTAACTATGATGAAAGTATATACCGGTAATATAAATTTGCTCATGGTTTCCAAATTAACCATGTCTTTGTGCCTTTTCCTATTTAATGCCATTTCATCTCCAAATCAATAATTTCTATCATTAGAGTTGTGATTGACAGTTATACTAAATCACAAAATAGGATAGAATCTTTTCATTAAAAAAATCATTTTTTTTGGAAAGCATGTTTGTTCCATAAATAAAAATCATAATCACCATCAGGGTCATCATTATCACCATCATCTGAAGTGTCATCTTTCTTTTCATGCACATTTATTCTCATATTTGTAGGAAGGATAATGGACAAACATGTATTATGTTTGCGGCGACACACATATAGTGTGTTGTCTTGATGTATGCCGTAAGCATTAAAACATATAACTTTTGCATACACTCCAACGTCACAATTGTTCAGTGGATCCATTCTAGTAGTATCCAACTCTTTCTTGAGGCACAAGTACTGATAACCAGAAGGAAAACAATCAGTATCTCAAAACATCTACAACCACTATCTCAATTTTACCGGCACCGCTATATAAAAATTCACCAAAACTTTAAAACAACCAACAACAATATCTCAAAACGTCTGACACCAATATCTAGAAAAAGGGCTGACATCAATATCTCAAAATGACTGACACCAATATCTCAAAATGAATGACACAAATATCTTGACTGACACCAATATCTCAAAATGACTCACAACAATATCTCAAAACAACTGACACCAATATCTCAAAATGACTCACACAAATATCTCAAAATGACTCACACAAATATTTCAAAATGACTCACACAAATATCTCAAAATGACTTGACACCAAAATCTCAAAATGACTGACGCCAATATCTCAGAATGAATGACACCAATATCTCAAAACAACTGAAACCAATACCTCAACATGACTGACACCAATATCTCAAAATGAATGACATCAAATATCTCAAAACAACTGACACAAATATTTCTAAATGAATATCACAGATATTACAAAATGACTGTAACCAATATCTCAAAATAAATGACACAAATATCTCAAAATGACTGACACCAATTTCTCAAAATGACTAATGCCAATATCTCAAAACAACTGACACCAATATCTCAAAATGACTTGCACCAATATCTCAAAACAACTGACACCAATATCTCAAAATAACTGACACCAATATCTCAAAATGATGGACACCAATATCTCAAAACAACTGTCCTCAATATCTCAAAACAACTGACACCAATACCTCAAAATGACACACAACAGTATCTCAAAGACTGACACCTTTATCTCAAAATGACTGACATCAGTATCTCAAAATGACTGACATCAATATCAAAAATGACTCACACAAATATCACAAAACAACTGACACCAATATCTCCAACAACTGACACCAGTATCTCAAAAAGACTGACACTAATATCTCAAAACAAATGAGACCAATATCTCTCAAAGCGACGAACACCAATATCTCAAAACAACTCATACCAATATCTTTAATCGACTGACACCATTATCTCAAAATAACTGACTACAAAATCTAAAAATTACTGACACCAATATCTCAAAATGACCCACACCAATATCTCAGAACAACTCACACCAATATCTCAAAACAACTTACACCAATATCTCAAAACAACTCACATCAATATCTCATAACAACTCACACTGATATCTCATAACAACTCACACCAATATCCCAAAACAACTTACACCAATATCTCAAAACAACTCACATCAATATCTCATAACAACTCACACTGATATCTCATAACAACTCACACCAATATCTTAAAACAACTCACACCAATATACAGGCTGTCAAGTGACCTTTTTTCAAAAAGTAGGAAAAAATAGGAACTACTTTTGCAAGAAAAGTAGGAAAAAAGTAGGAAAAAGTAGGAACTTTTCCCTCAAAAGTAGGAATACATAATACTTATTTTTTAGACACAGGTCCAGGAAACATAGCTTGAAACAGAGCAGGAGTGCCATCACATGTTCTGTATGGATACCCACTTGAAGCTACCTTAAGGGCCCAGAAGATTTCAGCCTTTTGTACCTGTTCCTTGTGTGACGGATGTACTTGCATACAGATAGATTTATCCCCACAACCCTGAGAGCTGCTTGGCTTTTGGGCATTTCCAAACAAACGCTTTTGTGAATTATCATGCATGTATTTCATGTTTTCCTTGTGTTTTTATCCATCTGCATGACTTATAAGTTGATTAGCACCAGAATTACTACAAGATGGACTTCATTCAGACAGTACAATATCTTGCAAACTCATTGCCGGTATCTCTCTTGCACCATGATCCCAGTGTTTTTCCACTGTTGTCCAACTTCTCCATCCATGAAGGGTTAAACTTTGTTTTCCCACTAGGAATTTTAGCACTTATAGTGTATCTATGATAATTAAGTTTCAAGCAAAGCTACCCTGATAAAGAAGTATACATGTAATTAGATGCTGTTCATTTTGGTGTATCATCAAATAAGTGGTTAGAGGTCTTCTGTGTATGATATAAAAATGGTAATATATTGTGCATGTTATATCCTTAAGCAGAAGACCAAATTTATTTAGTGATACACCAACTTGTTGTACAAGATTAATACTAGTATATAAAGCAGTGTAAATGCTCTGCTACAGCTACATTGTGAAACCTTTAAATTGACAATAGGGTGCAGTTATAATGACTTAAGTTACATTCAAAATGACTGGTCATTGCAGAGCAGATTATGCAACTGGAGAAAGGACCTTATCACCTGACATCTTTTATGACAGCATTGATTGGGCAATGAAACAGTTGCACTACATTGTTTATTCCAGTTTCAAATAATGGCTTTTACATTATTGATGACTTTGCGGGAGTGTAATAATGCCGTTTAATAATTTTAATACTTCGCTTTAACACCTTGAAGTTACCTCACTAGCTATGGCATCATTAGACAAGAATTGTGTTTGTCCGAAACGCAATGCCCACTATTGCGCAGCTTTGAAATAAAATTTCAATATATCATTTGGCAGGTTTAGAAATTATCTCCCTTTTAAAGCTTATTACTTCCCTTGGATTGTATTTTTTAACTTTTGACCTTGAAGGATGACCTTCACCTTTCACCACTCAAAATGTGCAGCTTCATGAGATACACATGCATGCCAAATATCAAGCTGCCATCTTCAATATTGCAAAAGTTATGGCCCATATTAAAGTTTTCGGACGGACACACACACACAAACAGACAGACAAACGGACTGACAGTACAACTGCAATATGCCACCCTACCGGGAGCATAAAAATGTATCAGGGCATTTAGGCTCTGTGCATTTATCTTTAATTACTAAACATGATGTACCTATGATATCAAGAGAACATCATATCCGTTGTAATGTAATACAGAATTTATTACATTATATTTGTAAATGATGAAAACTCGGCAAAGCATCAGTTTTATCTTTTTTCCAATAACTTGTGTAATAAATTCCATATTACATAACCACTCATACAATACATGTATCTCTATATCTCTACATTCCAAACAGCAATATCATGTAAACATGCATAAGGTTTGGTCAAATTGTTGTCAATGGAAACAAAATAAAACTGGAATAAACAATGGGTTCCCTCAGCTCTTGCATCACTGGGAACTGTGTAAGGTAGTGAAGTCTGCAGTGTACAAATGCTAAGGAAGTAAACAAGGCACTATTGTTACTTCAAAAAAAAACTTGTCAATAATTTTAAAAGTTACATAAGAAATAAATATTTATGCTCCTGAAGAGGTGCTAGCAGACAGTCAGCATGGGTTGTCAGGTCTCATCTAGATGAATGCACATTAACAGGGATACAGTCATGCCATAGATTCATTCATCCTGCAAGTTTACTAAATAAACTCTTAAAAAAAAAAAATCTCCATTGAAAATGAAAAAGTAGGAATAGTAGGAAGATTTGGTAAAAAAATAGGAAAAAGTAGGATCCTTATGAAAAAGTAGGAAATAGTAGGAAAAAGTAGGAAAAAGTATGACCGCTTGACAGCCTGAATATATAAAAGCGAATCACACCAATATCTTAAAACAACTCACATCAATAACTCAAAATGACTGACACCAATATATCAAAACAACTGACACCAATATCTCACAATGACTAACACCAGTATTCTAAAAAAGACTTAAACCAGTATCTCAACATGACTTACACCAATATCACAAAACAAATTACATCAATATCACGAAATGACTGACACTTACAATAAAAAGGTTGAAGAAATATTTATATAACCAAATACAGCTTTATTATTGTTGATAATGTGATTTAACTATAATGAACCTGTTGATTCACCGTTCCCAAGTTTTGATTTAAGAATACCCACAGGGCTTACTCCCTATTACTTACGGACCATCAAGCAGTCAAAGATATTCCTTGTGTATTTTGAGGAGTCTATGTTATGATTGTCATATTAGAGCGACTTTCTGCAGAAACCGGGATAAATGCATGTGTGTTAACTGTCACCCCAGATAAGCCTGTGCAGTCCACACATTTTATTTACAAGAGATCTCCTTCAAAATAAAATTCCATGAAAGCAGAAAGTTTCTTACCTGGGATGACACCTTACGCACATGCATTAAGCCCAGTTTTCCCAGAATCATTTGATTGTGATTATATTTATACAGATATGTTTTGTTGTGTTATATATATGATATTAACAATGTAAATAAATTGTTTGAAACATCAATATTTGTGTAATCAATGTGACAGTTATACCTGGCATTCAAAGAGGACTTGGGACTGCCTAAAAGGGCATTCATATTATTAGAAAGGGATTTTATAATGAAGCATTAAATTTGGCTTTTAAGGGCAACTAATCATTGATAAAATAAAACAATTTCTAATTCAAATATAAATCATGCATGCAATAGTATAAAATATAACTTTTTTTATAACATGATGCATCACACCCAATTTCATAGCTGATTTTAATGTGTCTAGATATAAATGAAATGACCTATTCTGTGCTGTGTTCTGACCAAGTTTTATGAAGAGTGAACTATAAATGTAACTTTTAGAGTGTTGACATGGTTTTACATAGCCATATAAGGAAAAATGCCATGCCCCCTTGGGGCCATGTTTTGCAACAGACCAGAACCATTTTCGAACTCATCTAAGATATCATTAGAACAAATGTTATGACAAAGTTTCATGAAGATTGATCTATAAATGTGACTTTTAGAGAATTAACAAGTTTTTACTATAGCTTTATAAGGAAAAATTCCCCTTCCCTGGCAGCCAAGTTTTTCAACCAAACGGAACCATTTTCAAACTCGTCCAAAATATCATTGGGACAAATCTTCTGACCATGTTTCATGATGATTGGACAATAAATGTGGCCTCTTGAGTGTTAACAAGTTTTACTTTAGCCATATAATGTAAAAATGCCCCGCCCCCTAAGACCATGTTTCTCAAACAACCAGAACCATTTTCGGACTCATCCAAGATATCATTGGCACAAATCTTCCCACCAAATTTCATATAAGGATAAAACAATAAATGTGGCCTCTAGAGTTTTAACAAGGCAAATGTTGACGAGCGACAACGGACAAAAGGCAATCACAAAAGCTCACCATGAGCACATTGTTCACAGGTGAGCTAAAAAATGAAACCAATGATGTAAGGCATCTCATTACATGCACATTGGCTTATTATTTATTTATTACAAGGTGCAGGGGCAAATGTCCGAAGGGGCAAATGTCCAGCTTGAGAATTTGAGTGAAGGGGCAAATGTCCACCTTGAGAAATTTAGTGAAGGGGTAAATGTCCACCTTGAGAATTTGAGTGAAGGGGCAAATGTCTGTTTAGTCCTGATAACATGGAGAGGCAAATGTCAGGAGGGGCAAATGTCTGTATACCCATTGGCGTTTACACAAGGGAAGCTTGGTTCAATAAACATAAAGGACCAGACCTGTTGTCTAGTGGCAACACACTGATGCCAAAACTAAGGGGTCCGCAGACTCAATCCCCCCTCAACCCAAACCAACTAGCTCGTCTTTCGCATGAGATGAAATAAACCCAGTGTCCTTTCTGATTCACACTTGATACTTAAAGACCCTGGAACTGTGCATTTCATGTATTTTGCACTAAGCCCCTGTAACCCAACTAACAAGTCTTCTCTTGGGCATTGGCATACCGAGTACACATAACCCTTTTGCAATCAGAAGCAGAGTGACATTGGCTATATGTAACCAGCATAAAAACAGAACAGCTGGAAAATTACTCGCAGGATGTTAAGATTTTATGCTGTTTACTGCTCATCTGTATGTAAGGCTAGGCTATTTTGTCTTTAAAACTTGAATCTAATTTTTAAATCTTAAAAGTAATTTGATTTGCTATGGGACAACAAACGTGTCAAAATGCCCTTCTGAGCAGGAAATGGTTATGCCACATGTATTCCACAACTCAATGCAGCACTTACTTTTCTGTTTCTGCCGCGAGATTGTTGTGCTGTTCTATGGCACCGCTTACACACTCCTCTAGCATTCGCATGTGCCCATCACTGCAAATAACATAATAATATTTGATTCCTTTCAATTTTCTTTGTTATATATCATTTTTCTTGGAAGTCTGGAGGTTGTCATGGCGTAGTGGATCTGGTGTCATCCTAGCAACCAGGAGGTCACAGGTTTGATCCCCATCGTGGGGTCATTCTTTAGATCTCTCCCTAAGTACTGGTTTTAACCAGGTATTGGACTCAACAGTGTTTAAATAAGCATAAGTATTAGAGCAATCAGGCTACAGTTAATAGATTCAAAACAAACAAGGGACAAAATTGTTTGAAAACCAGGTTTTCAATTTAAAAAAAAAGTTTGATAAAGGGAGACAATTCAAAATTGTTAACCCCCTTGTTTCAAATTCAGTCTGTTTTTACTCGTGGCAACCTTGATTTCATTTTGAAAAAAAGCCCTGACAAAGAAAGACAACTAAAACTCAACATGTGCATAGTTACTGATAATTCATAGTTACCCCCCTTGTTTCAAAATCAATCTATTTTAAGAAGTGGCGACCTAGGTGATATTGACTTAATTCTTTCACGCGACACACCGTCCCATGATGGTGAACAAATGTGCCAAATGATTTTAAGATCTCAAAAGATGAACGACATAGTTATGGCCCGGAAAAGATCATTTATGGCCATTTTTGACCTTCGAACTCAAAGTGTGACCTTGACTTTGGAGATATCGACATAATTCTTTCGCGCAACACACCGTCCAATGATGGTGAACAAATGTGCCAAATGATTTTAAAATCTCAAAATGAACGACAAAGTTATGGCCCAGACAACCTTGTTCCGCCTGCCCGCCAGCCCGCCCGCCGACATTCGCCAATCGAATAACCAGTTTTTTCCTTCGGAAAACCTGGTTAAAAATCATCAAATACAAGACCCTTTTCACCAAAAAAGTAAAAATCTATGGAATAAACCTAATTGCATTTTAATGTCATTTTTCTCTGAATATTGAAATTTACTCCAAACATAGTGTCAATTTTTTGTTTGAAAATACCTTCTAAGAACTAGATAAACACTACTATTATAAGCTATGGGAACATAATCTATACAATAAAAAGCTAAAAATATTATGTTTTAACGGATTTGCAATAAAATTATGCTGTTCTAAGTTTTGCATTTTTTAACTTTGGGGTGCTGTGTTGAAGAGACTAAAAAAACACATCAAACACGATATTATTTTATGAATTACAATTTTTTTTAATTTAGGGTACTCATAACCAACAAATTCTGGTAAAAGTACATCTATAGCATTAATAAACAACAATTTTGGGACGGCATTTACTGTAATGGGACTTGGCTTAAAGCAATGAAAAGTCCAACCTTTTAGCATAAGCTAGGCAGATTATTCTCCCTTTGTTTCCCACTGATTCAGCATCACCTGAAGACATCATTTTCTTCTGCAGGGGTGTCGGCTTACACAGTTCTTCCACGGCCTGGGTAAGTCCATTCACTAGGTTGTATTCATCAGAGCTAGTGGGGGGACCAATCTCTGCCAACCTATTCATTATCTGTCAAAGTGTGAAGAAATACTGTTCATAAAACAGAAGTAACATCGACATAAAACATTATTTGTAAAATGCAGAGAGTCAAACATAAGGTCACTATTGGTGACAACTGCGTAAACATGTAGAGCTTTGCAAAACATGTTTGAAAATTATAAATAATTATCTTTGTTTTTCTTCTTTTTATTTCATTAAAAATTCAAGTCCACTAGAGATCCATTATGTCGCGGTTTGTGGGATCCAAGGATCAGAACGTATCATGATTACAGTATAATAACTTGTCAGGTCATCCATGTTTATTATAAAATATATAAGACATGCTCTGTGAAAAGGGGGTTTAATGCATGTGCGTAAAGTGTCATCCCAGATTAGCCTGTGCAGTCCACACAGGCTTATCAGAGACGATACTTTCCACATAAACTGGATTTATGGCAAGAAGAGTCTTCCTTGTAATGACATATACAATAAAAGCAGAGAGTGTATTCCCTGATTCTGCACAGGCTAATCTGGGACGACACTTTACGCACATGCATTAAGCTCCCTTTTCACAGAGCGAGGCTCAGATGCATTGGCATATTTTGGCTATCCCCAAGGAAGTTATTGACCTGCCATTTTTGTGGTTTTGCAAATACAAAACATCTTACCATTGTAGTTTCAGAGGAGGTTCTTTTTAATTTTTTTACTATATACAAATAAGAGAAACAAGCAAACCCCAGGGTGGTGACATTTGACCATAGAACTCATAAACAAGTCAAGTCAAGAGACAATTGAGAACAAGAACAAATTGTAAATAGCAAAGAATCTTAATTCTAGCAATAGAGTATTTGTGCTCAGATGAGCTTCAAAATACAAGGTAACCTTAAAATATCACTTTATTCTATCCTAAAAACAAGTTCATGTTGATAACAGTATATTTGCCAATCATTTGATAATGAACAGCTTTGCTAAATGGCTTACGCCTTGTGCATTGATGTCAAACTTACCTGGACCATGTTTTGTTCATCACTCCATTCATTCAATGCCTGAGAACCAGTCACCACAGATATCTAAAATGAGAGCAGACTGAGCTGAACAAATGGGTCTTATCCCATACGCGGCATGCAAAGCTCCAGACCAGCCAGCAGATCCCAAGGCTGTTCTCAAGCTTTGCTAGCCAAATATGGCATAAGTCCCATTTTCCCAAGACGCGACTCATATCTAAATTTAAAGTTCGAATGTACTATCATTGATATACAAAAACACAAATGTAAATTTCTACCCTGTACTCAACTTGCAAACCTTTGGATAAACATGACAAAAGAAATATTAAAATATTTTTTAAAGCACCTCAAACCTGTACCGACGTTTGAATTGTTCCTTCACCTATCACAAATGATATATATGCACTTATTCTTAAGTATTTGTGTCTAATTGCATTGGATGACGTTAAGTTTACCGTATTTTCCTTTGTAAAGTGCGCAGTTTTTTACCTCAGAATTTCAAATAAAAAAAGTTTGTGCGCGTTATACATTTATACAACGCTATCCCGGCTGCTAAATTGCAAAAAATTCATTTCATATTTGTAAATATTCATAATAGCCGCCATTTTTTATTCCAGAAAACTACACCCTATAATCTTACAGACTGAAGGGGCCGTTGTCGAAACAACAAAAAGTCGGTAACGGCAGATATGAACGGGGTAGCATTAGTTATTTAAAAAAAAAAAAAATGTTTGAATAAAGTATGCGAACATTTATTTGTCTAGGTTTGTGCACTTCTACGGCCATTTTCGGTCCGATTAGGCAGCTTACATCGGACTGGTAAAGGTATTTGGTCTTTTTTGCAGGTAACCATAGTTGTGAACAGGGACTTCGTAAGTGTTTTCCAGTTTGGCCCTGGTTTTTGGCGCCTTTATTGTGCATCACACTCACGCCTTTGAAGTGTGACAAACAATGACCCAACTTGTCCAACATGATAGATTATCAGTTTTACGTCAATACTGACATATCTCAACAACTGTAGCCCTGTCTCCCATGCGCCACAAAGTTTTTATACAGAATTCAAATTTGAAGCCCATGCTTTCCCCGAGGAAGAATGACACGATGTAAATTAATTCTTGTTTTCTCAAGTTTTACACGAAATGCACGTGGACTGTTTATCTAGCTGTTGCTAGAAAATTACAAAATTGTCAGAAAAGTGTAGTGCTATGCATCCCATGCTCCTTATCATTATGACGCTTCCTATTTTGAATGCTTAATTAAGCTTTCCAATGCCCCAAATTATTGGATTGCGCAATAGCAAAATGGCGGCCAATTTCGGTCCGATTTGGTGGTTTTATTGTCTTAAAATAATTTTTTCTCCATTTCTGCATTAATAAAACAGTCTGCGCGCTATACATGAGGGCGCGCTATACATGGCGACGCGCTATACAAGGGAAAATACGGTATGTAACTTTACTTTTTTGGACATGAATGAACTTTAATTGAATTATTTTATAAAAGTTCTTATTGCATTACTACATTCAAACAGACCAAAATAAGATCACAGCAAGATCTTGACATAAAAAATGCTTCTTTTTTTTCAAAATTAAGCTGCCCAAGTCCTTTTTTGGACTGTGAACGAACAGCTTATATATTATAATTTAGCCTCTTTCTGGGATAACTGCTCTTAATGCATATGCGAAAAGTGTTGCCCCAGATTAGCCTGTGAGTCTGCACAGGCTAATCTGTACAACACTTTCCGCCTAGGTTGAAATTTTTGTTTACAACAGACCTCATTATATCAAACAATTCCATGAGATTGGGCAGTGTTGTCCCTGCTTTGCCTGTGCATGTTGCAAATGCTAATCAGGGACAATAATTTATGCACACGAATAAGTCTAGTTTTCCAAGAAAGTGTCTCAATGGATTGATATGAGACCACAAATGTAAGTATTGCAGCTTGCACTAATATGTTATATACCAGCTTATTTGTGGGAAATATATCATAGACAATCCTGATGTACTCCATAACGGCCTCCACAGAGCACGTCCACAGTGACTTGAATATGGGAGCCGCGGGAATGATGCCCGATGCCTTCCCCTTGGCCAGGATGTCATAGTCGGTGCTTTGATTGCAGGACTTGAGGAAGTCGGGGCTATGGTCCAGCACAAATATGGTCTTGTGAATGATGGAACTTGACATGGTTGCACTGAAAATACAAACCATTAACCAATTGCATTTGAGCCTTGCCCTGTGAAAATTGGGTTAAATGCATGTGCATAAAGTGTCCTCCGCACAGGCTTTTCAGAGACGACACTTTCCTACTAAACTGGATCTTTGCTAACAAGAAACTTAGTTTAAACGAAAAATATCATAAAAGCGGATAGTATCGTCATTGATAAGCCTGTGCGGACTGCACATGGATTAGACTCCCTTTTCACAGAGAGCGGCTCTTGTATTTATTTTTTCTGACTTGTTTAAATTATGACAATATAGATTACAAGGCAGTTACAATGAACAAGTTTTATATTCCCCCATTGTTAAAAGATGGAGGTTTTTTTGTCAAATTTGGGGCCGAAGGTTAGGCCCGATTGCCAACATCAAAATATTTTGGACATTTTTTTTTCTCCAAAATAGTTATTTTGCAAAACCCAAATTTTTTTTACATTAAGATTTTCTCTACATAATTGATGATTCAAAATTGTCAGACAATTTATCAGAATCAGCGATAATCCCTTTATACATCAAACAAAGTTATTTACATCCGGATGATCATAGAAAAACCTGGCTATATCTGGGTAAAACCGGTAAATAGGTAAGTGTACTTGATAAAGGTTAGGGTTTCACACAATGGCTATAAGTAGTTATGCAGTTTAAATAAACATTTAAGGAAACCAATAATTTCTGCATATTATATTCACAGTTTGTAATTTGTATTATTTTGAAAATACAAATGTATCTGATTGCTGCCATTTAGTTCCAATTATGATCATCCAAATGCTTTTGAAAAATGAGTGTTTCCTTGGTGAATGCCAATTTAGTATCATTTTAATTACCTAAGGCAACAAGCCCACACTTAGAATTTACAGACCGTTCCATAATCGATAAATTGACCGCCGCCATATTGTCAGTCACGTGACTGTCCGCCATTACACTGCTGCTAACTTGTGTGAGTCTGCGATTCCATAAGCCAAAGACCCGCTTCACCGTTGTCGGATAAATAAATTACTTAATGAACTAATGTGAGGCGATTATCACATTTTTGTTGTTTAAATGATTGTTTGAAGTTGAGATTGATTGTTAGTGGTTAGTTAAGTCTGGACAATATCTGATCAAAACGAGATAATCGGATTATGCAGAACAAAGAGGCAATTAAACACTGGAATGCAAAGGCATACACGATTTAAAGATTGATGCAAATAATCAAATGAAAAATATTGCATTTAATTTAATTAAATGCTTTTTTTAATGTGTCAATGTGTCAGTTTTCCAAGACAACCAAGACCATGTAATGACGGCCTTAGAATTTAGAAAGAAATTCATCCGTTGAATAATCGGTGCTCTCTTATATATGTTACCGATTGTAAAGCAGCAGTGTAATGGCGGACGCGGAGAGAATTCAGGGGAGATAATTATGTAATGACTAAATTATGGAACGGTCTATACTGAAGTGCAACGAAAAGGCTTATATTGTATTGTTACCAACAACATATCAGGAAAAGACAACATAATCATAAGTAGCAAATTGACAATATATATCAGTTGAATTTAATAATTAAGGGATTAAACAACAGTCAGGGTTTTTTTACCTTATATAACAGACGCCTAATATCGGCGTCTTCTCCCACCAAACTAGGCTGGTTTTTTCCCCTTTCCGGACCAAAAAATTCCCCCTGAATTTTTTAAATTTTTTTTTCAATACAAAGATTACAATATCTCAATTCTATTTCAACTTAATCTTGTCAAACGTAATAAAGTATGAAAAAAGCAATTTATATAGTGCAAACATGTACAAAAGTAATGTAATAATGAGAGAGTAAGTAAACAAATCCCCCAAAAAGGGAAACGCCGCGAAAATTCCCCAGAGTCATGGGCCCTGAGCCATAGTCAGTCCCTGTCAAGAAGATCTCAGTCTGTCACAGTCAGCCATAGTCAATCCCAGTTAAGATGGTCTATGAAGAAAATAACACTCTTTTTTTTTCTTTTTAACCAATTTAGCAGTAAAAGTAAGACTCTTAACATTTTCCCCCATTAAGGAAAAAAGTGCACAATTTGCCCCCCAAAGTTGAAAATCGCGCGTAAAATTCCCCCACATAAGGGCTAAAGGCCCCATCCCCTACAAACCAAAAAAAAACAAAAAAAAACCTGACAGTATAGGAAATTCTAAACTTTAAACTCTGTGGTCAACGTTGGAGAAGCTTCCTGTGAAACAACATCAAACATTTTTAGTGAATTTAAATTTATTATCTATAATATCATCAATAATTTACCGAGTGGTATTTACAAACACTCGCTATTATGTCAGCTATTTTTGTTATACACTAGAGTATCACAGCATATATAGGTATATTTTCATGGAGTCTTCAGTTTCCAAAATTAACTTTTGGAAAACTTGTTCTTCAGCAACAGTTTCAGAGACAACAAAAATATTTAAATATACAAAAAATGAGAAGGGAGGTAGAAATTATACATTCCAACAACTCAGACCACTTTTTTGAAAAATTGTCAGTCCAAATATATTTGGAACTATTTTTGTGTAGCTGAATTTTCTGACACAAAAAACACACTAATTTTTAAGTGTCCAAAACCTTACAATTATACCTGTAAGTGAGAAGGTGGCAAAAATTGTACTTTGCCAACACCACAGACACGAACTATCGTTAAAGTACCTCTTCTCGAACCTCACCTCTTTTTGAACCCTTCATTAGTTCACATTTTTTGCGCATGCACGCATGCGCACTACATCACCGTTTTTTCAGTATTTGTAATTTGTTAATGTCGATTCGCGCGTAGCTGCAAATCGACAAAAATGCGTCAAAAACAGGTAGAATAAGTTGATTAATCATAAAACACATAAAAATCATTGTATTTCTTAATGCTTTTTACATATGTAAGGATTTTCCTTAAAAAAAACTATAAAAACATGGTCTAATTTTAGTTCTCAACTTTGCTTGACAATTTACACATTTCAGCTGCGGCAGTAAGTTACGTGACCATGGTCAAAACATGTGACTAATTTATTTTTAATGTTATACACTGAATGGTTCGAAAGCAGGTACTCATTGTTTGGGCGGTATTGATAGTTTTACATGATATGGATGTGCTGGAAACTTGCTAGTTCTGGCTACCATAACTTTAAGGTAGCGCACCTCTAATGATTTCAGGCGATTTCTTCGAAGGTTGAAGAGCCTACTATTAGGTGCCGTAGCCTTGTGGTTAAGGCGATAGACTAGAAATCTTTTGGGATATTCCCGCGCAGGTTCGAATCCTGCCGACGACGTATACTTTTTTGCGACGCGTTTTATTTATTTTCTAACGTAATTTGATTTAATATGGCATATAAGCTATATTTATTGTTAAATATGTTGCAATTTTTATGCACATTCTTCAATTATTAAAATTAAAACGTTATGGTGAAATTGGGTGATTTACTGTTGAAAATACGAACCATGCACGTTGCATTTTTATTTTTATTTAAAAAAGTAAACGGTAAATCTGTCTATTTCTTGGTATTTTTGCTGTATTTAGTATTTCTATAAAAACTACATTTAAAATATGACTTAAATGATACTATTTTGAATTTAATGACACTTTGTTTTTAACCGACCCAATTTTTACTTGGCTGAAATCACTTACATTTCATGGCGCTCTTCCATAGATAAAAATTTGTAAAAAATAAATGTCTGTAAAAGAATACTTATTTCATCTTGTTTAAACACCTTTACAGCATCTGTACACACCAACTGCATGCCCATATTTGGAAATTTGAATGAATTATGGAACTTTTATATACCCCAGGGGTGAAAATAAACTGGACAAAAGCCGAGCGTGGGGGTGGTTTTGAAAAAATCGGTATATTTTTTTAAAAAGCATGGAAAGCCTACCTACAAATTTGCATGTAGTTCAGTGAAATGATGCTGATTAAGAAAATAATTACTTAGATTATATTTGGATATGTTCCCATTAGAGGTGCGCTACCTTAAATGTCGCTTTTTGATTTTTGACTGCAATGGCGCGACTTTATTGTTATGGACCAACCCCTTAGGAAAGTCAACCAGAAATTCCTGAAAAGTTGACAGTTAACAAAGACCGGTCCAAAACAGCTTTTAAATGCAGTTATTGGCCCAAATCAATCACTTGAGCGGAAAGATTGACATTTTTCACATTTAACTGATATATTCTTTCACAAAATACTATCTTAAACATTAAAAATTTATCTATTCTGCTCTTACATATCGAGAAAAACAGCGATGTGACAGACTTTCTTGAAATGCGAATCTCCCAAGATTTCACGGTCATATGACGTTATTTCTATTTTTAGTTACATACCATGTGCTCAAGTGTTTTCAAATTCAGAATGACATTTCCCAGTATTTAAGATTATTCTGGCTTGTTTTGTAAACAAATTGTAGTGTAAATACAAACTCAAAATAAATATTATTTTAAACTACCTGATTCACACTGCAATCAGTCTTATAATCCACCAGACGCAAGTTGTTAATCACAAATAATAGATTTCAGAAAACGAAAGTAATATTTACAATTTCAGCATAAATTGTCAAGGTCGATCCGAAAGTATCCCCAAATGAAAACTCGTCACGTGACAAAGCGACAATGGCGTCAAAAGTGTGAATTTCAGATTGATGAGAGTTATTTTCATCTTTTGTAAGATGCATTTGAAACATTTGAACCTTAAAATATTCCTTGATGCAGTAATTTATAATTTATATTCATTCACCAATATATGTAGAAATGTATCCAAGAAAATGAGCATTCTTTGATTTATAGCGGGACATAAATATGTTACGACTCTGGTTGACTTTCGATAGGGGGTTGGCTTCAGCGTACAGGTATGTAAATACTATATAAACTGTACGCTGAAGTTTCTTTAACTAGAAACTTGCAAAAGTCTGTTATCAAAAGAGGATTTACATAGCACAGTGCTTTCCTTTGACCCGAGCTTCCGGGTTTTGACGCTTGAAAATAACAGAAGACCCCTTTTTGACTCTTGAGAAAATTACGTCATGCGTCACATTTGACCCGGGGGAATAAACCGACTTGCGTCAACGAGATCAAAAGTTGTTAAGATTAAGCGATAATTGGCTTGGGGCGGAGCATCTCATTTAGTAGACGCTAATCGTTAACGCCCGTTTCTTATCATCGAAGCTCAAGTCCAACCAGTAGGCGGAGTATGGTTAATTGAGAAATCTAGTATTGACCAATTAAAACACTGCTGGTTCGTTGACGCGCGTATTAACTTTCCATTATTTATCACAGCGTTTGTTATCAGCTGTTTGCGGAAAAGACGTGTATTAAACCCACCTAGTAGCAATAATCCAACTCCCAGCTATTGACCCTCAGAGCTGTACGTATGTAGTCATAAAAGCTCAGAGCATTTAAGAAGAACTAATAAACCCACCAAAACAGAATGAACTCATCCGTGTCAGTTTTAATAATATTCAATATAAAATAATAACATCCATATCCACAGTACACTGTAAAGCATATTTTGAGATATTTCAAGAGTATGTCAGAATGTATTTCCAAAGCTGAATGCACCCATCACTGTTTTACTTCATGTTTGCTCAGTTCAAAGACGCGCGAAAGTTATGCTGGCATATGTACTGTCTACAACGTCAAATTACAGGCTTTGCATCAAAGTTGCTAAAATAACTAAAGAACCGATATAACTGACCTTGTGGCAAAGTGACAATTTTTGCAAGTGCTAATTGATTACAAAATACATGTAGGCGTAATAATTGACCGTTTGAGAAGGCATAGAAAACGGCGTGTTTGTCGCACGTCTTCAGTGAAGATGGCACATGAAATAATTAAAGGGTGTCGGAATTTTTGATGGGATTAAATACGGAGGCATCTTTATCGGTGAGTAGAAATATTTTCCTTTTATAGTTTTCCGATTTATATAGGCTATTGTGTTTAGGTGCCACCCGTATGTTTTTTTTTGTGATAGCCAGCAGAAAAGTTTTTTTTCCACATTTTGTATTTCATTCTTAATTTAATAGCCACGCGAAACGGCCAAACAAAGTTATTGGATAAAGTGTAATTGTGCTTGTGCATTCGGAAAATGTCGCAGAGAAACCTTTTCTAATTCGGAATCGGTTGTAACTCTGAAAGTGTGTGTAAGACGCCAACGACAAAGCGTACTTTAGATCTAAATGACAGTGCTCCTAACACCCCCAAACGTGCGAAAGAAGATGTGAACGTCATATGTCATATTGTTTTGCTGTATACATGAAGTAAATGTTGTATTAGAATACATATTTTGTATGTAATCTTTGAGATGTTGTGTAGGGCATATGACATATTGCTCTCTGAGATGTTGTGTTAGACATGATATGACATATTACTCTTTGAGATGTTGTTTAGAACATATGACATATTACTCTGCTGTATACATGAAGTAAATGTTGTATTAGAATACATGTTTTGTATTTATTAATCATTGTGATATTGTGTTTAAAAACATAGTGTTTTAGTGACAGTTCTTACTGTACTGTACAATGTAAGAAATAAATGTTAACATATCTTTTAATTTGTTTATTTTTATATATTATATCTCAGTAATTTGCTTAAATTGCAAAAAATCATTGACTCTCCTGCGTTATTATTGGGACTCTTAGAAGTTTGATTTTGACTCTTGAAAATAGACGAGTTAACGCGTGACGTCACGCGCACCTGCAAAGTTTAGACTCCGCCCACTGGTTGGCAAAAAGAGATGGAATTCATATAAGCGCATATAGAGACGGTGAACATAATCATCGATGTTATTGATAATCATGCACTATATCAAATATAATTTTATAAATAATATCTGAATAAAACATTAGCATGCAAGAAAATGCATTTTAGGAACGATTATATTGTTGTTATTTGATTTTACTAAAAACGAACTCGGGAGTTGAACACAATCTACGAGCTCGATATGTGGTTACCACAAAGATCTCTCTACTTAGCAAATCATTTTAGAATAAAAAATCTCAGAAATGTTAATTCTTTAAGAATAAATTAAATTTAATGAAAGAACAAAATTAAAACAACAAATAGATCGATTTTATGTACGCAACATATAGTTCTGATTAGAACCTTAATATGTCTGTAAAAACTTACCATGTTACACATTAAATAAATTCTCTCGATAAATGAAATTGTTTTTATTTAATTGTTCACACCAATTTTGACACTGTTTGTTTCATCATTTTTAACCCGGTATTTAATTGCATCTTTGTTCATCGCAATCAGATTATCTTGTTATGATCGGATACTGTCCAGACAATTACAAATTAAACAATGGTGTCATAAACCCAGTGACCTATACTTTGGGTGCCTGCGTAAACCAAATGTGGCAGAAAATTTTATGGTCATTAAACACAATTTATGATACCTCCTTGTCATCTCTTGGCATATTGCCCAGTCATTTCAGCCAAATTTTAAAGCCAACATACATAACAGTTGCTTTAATAAAATATGTTGACATATTTTAAAAAAAATGAAGATATCAGTCCGAAATAGATTAGCAGGATTAAGTGTATATATAATAGCCAGTTTAATCATAATATACAGTGTTTAATGTCTATAAATTTAAAATTGTGTGCAATTTTGCTTCAACACAATTAATGTATTTAACGATTACCGGCAAATATAAAATCGGCAATTACCGTAAACATTGTACATTACAGCAGTGCATGAAACATCATCATGAAAACAAGCAATCACAAATACTTGCCTAAACTAAATATATAGTGTTATTCATCATAAAATGCTTGATTGTTACATGTATCACTCCTTATCAAAAAGTAAAGAGATTTCAATATACATGCAAAGACAGTTCAATTGGCACATTGTGCAGGGTTTTTTTCCATTTGTATGCTTAAAATTATTAATAATAATTATTGTCATTCAATGGAAACGAAATTAAAATTCATTCAATGGAAAAGAAAATTACAAAATTTAACAATTGTTATGTATTCCGCTTTTTTAGGGCTTTGTTTTATTATTGATTAAATGCCCCTCTTACACATTCGACCGCTGATGAACAATAACAATATCCACACCACTTAGAATTATGATCAATAAATATCTGTTCCATTATTTTTATATATCATTTATAAAAGTCTTACTATAAGAAAGAATACGGCTTATCTATTTGTTCTGTTTTGTGGAATTTTCAGTATTTAGTCTTTCGATCAATTTTACTCTGATGCTAATAACTAATTCGTATTTTTATAAAGACGAAAATATATTTATGAATAAAAATTTATTGGTACTAAATATGATTTATTTGCGCTATTATCTAAGAGATTTGATGTTTATTTCGGATTATTTTATCGTTTTATTGACTAAACAAAAGTCCTAATATAATAAATAAATAAATTTTATTTTGAGTCGGCAAGACATATAACAAATAACATAAGCTGCAAAGCTTTTTAACCGACTAAACAACAAGTGTAAGCAATAAAACATGAGTAAAACAGCTAAAAGAAAGATCAAATACATGTTTTTAAGGGTGAAAGCAAAAATTAAGATAATAAATTACATGCAACACTGAAATAAGTTTGACAATATTAAAGCATTAATAAAATTTGAGGCAATTAAAAACTGTGTAGGAAGCTGCTGATCTAGACCTGCTAGTAGGACTAAAAACTGCAATAAGACGAGTGAATAAGAATCTGAATTCAAAAAGAAACACAAAAGTGCGACAGATAAAAAAGTGCTAAGAACGAATATCACCTCGAATCAGATTCGAAATGAACTGATCAGCAGCTTTCTCACACTAAAAACAGAATAAAGCATGAAACAAAATTAAGCATGAAACAAAATAGGAGCAAACTAGAAGCAAGCACAGGCAATCAGAATAAAATAATACATACTACATAAGCAAAACATAGACATCAAAAGCCACTAAACACAAATTAGAAGCTAGCACAAAAATAAAGCATTAAACAAATTAGAAGCAAACTAGAAGCAAGCACAGGCAGACAAAATAAAATAATACATAGTACATACGCAAAAACAAAGACATCAAAAGCCACTAAACACAAGTTAGAAGCAAGCACAAGCTATCAGAATAAAAAACTAAATAATACATAAGCAAAACAGAGGCAGCAAAAGCAACTAAACACAGTGTGGCATGCAGCTCCAGAACTTTATGTACATATGTAACTTTACAGGAAGAACATTTGCATTCTTTGCCAGTCCAGCTCATCATAAAGCTTTTAAATTGGTTAAAATTCCTTTATACATGTTTTACATTACTGTAACCAGTGTTTTTGCCAACCAGTCAGTGCGCATGCGCTGAAAATCCCGAATGTAAACAATAACAATTAACTCGTCTATATGGTCCCAAGAGTCCTTGATTCTTGAGATTTTAGGTCTAAGGAAAGCCCTGTAGCAATAACAGTTGCCAGCCATTAAGAAACATGTTATTTATCAAATATAGAAGTGGTAAATATGTTTCATTATTTTCACCATTATATATGAGTATAATTGACGTGTCAAAAATTAAGAGGTTTGAAAGATGGTTCGTCCATGATATAATCCGAAAATGGTTAGTCCGAATATTATCAATTTCAGCGTTTTGCAATTAAAACATATCCAAGTCACTGACTCGTCGGTTTAATAAAATAAGTCCACCTTAAAAGACGGTTACCTTCTGATAACTTTGTTTAAAATATTGTATTATTCGTTATTGCTGTTTTAAGTTGTTAAACATCTTAACATATAACTTTTAAGCAATGGGCGCTGCCATTTTTAGACTGTCTAGCTATTAGGGAGGACAAAAAGACATAAAATAATAACACAAATCTTGAAACCAATCAACCACCTGTTGGTTGCTCAGAAACCATTTCCGCTTCTTCAAAATGGCGTCTGACGGTACAATTCCTCTTCGTGAAGAAGAAACGCGGACTTATCTTCAGGATCACAAAATACTAGAACTATTTAATAATATGACATCACAACTAATTTTTCACAGGCCCGGTATGTTATAAAAAATATTTGTATCCCATATATTTCTAATTCCCGATTTGTGTTATTTTCCATTATGATTTTTTATCCAGTTAATTTTATACTAAGGTGATCACTCCTTCCTTGACGTTTGCTTCTTTACCCTCTGACCTAGACTGGCTTCCCCTCGTACAATTGTGTTACCTGTTAGTCCATAAAAACGGACTGCCAAAGCCTTTGATAATTTTTGGTATGGCGGCGTCAGTCCATATGCACCTCTTCATAAACATGGGTTCAGTTTGAGACAAATTGAAGAAAATAATGAATAAACTTCATAAACATGTTAAATTTACCTGCGGATGTTATTCTTTGCATGCACCCTATAAAAACACGACGATGTTTCAACACACTTTTCTCGCTGACATGTTTATGTTTACATTTGAAACAGTGTATTTTGTATCAAAACCACATCGTTATCGACTTTAAAGGCTGGAGCACATAACCCGACGTGCAAAATATTGGTGTACTGCGACCTATTCAATATTGGGTCAATTTTCCAATATGGCGGATACAGCTTACAAAACAAAACCTAAGTCAATAAAATCAATTATTTCTTGCTTTAATGGTACCATTTGGATGAGTTTGTGGTTTAGATAGGTAAACTTTAATAAGTTCTTGCAGTTTCAGTGTTCCCTTGCATTTTTGATAACATTTTGCACCCATGGACAAGAGAGAGCGCATTGCAACTCGAAGCAGCCCATTGGGCTATAAAGCTTAGAGTTGAATTATTGCAACTATGTTACCTGTATGCAGCAAATTTTGTTGCTGTGTAAATGCAGACAATTCCCAAACTCTGTCTTCTTGTTTCTTACTGAAGTTACTCCTTCATCATTCTAGAGCATGATGTTTTTTCTCTTTGTTTTTTGGCAACCAGAATGAAAGAAAAAAATTACGGGGTAAAATAGTTATATTTTGCCAGCAAATTATTACCTGATTTTTTTTTTTTGGGGGGGGGGGGGGGGAAGTGTTTCTATTTTTAGGCCCAATGAGGATATAATATAATTAAATAATCAACCTATGCAAGAATGGTTATATGGGATTTGCAATGGATAACGGAATCTAAGTATAATGATATGCAACATTAGATGTTTGTTAATTCATGCATTTCTGCCCGTCTGATAGCTGATCCCAAGAAGTTTATGATTGAAACCATGGAACGGCTTCAGAAGTCACAGGCTACTAAACGCGACTACCCCTGCCTGTTTGATGACAGCAATATTCAGTCTGTATACGGCATGCTCGATCCAACTAACAGGGGATACATTACACTGCAACAGTACAATGAAGGTAGAATTTCAGCAATTTGTGTATGATTTCACATATAAATTCAATAAACTGAGGCATATATTTGTTCTGATATTGTTATTGGAATGCATTTTTTAATTGATTCATATTTTTTTTTCATAATTATATGAGTTTTAAAGCTTATAAATAGTTGTTCTCCTAAAAACATATATGAATATTAGATATATGCAATTATGATATTGTGGTGCATGTGACTTCTCCATTGCTGGTTTATAAACACTTATATGTACACTGTAACTCCAATATAGTGCGGTCCGTTATAACGCTGTGTCCAATATAAGGCGAGGGGTCATTGGATCCCGTTTTTTCTCCAACCTTCCATACTGATTCAAATCCATGTTATGCAACTTCATGTTTTTTCATAAATTCAAAGAAGCCGGCGATCACAGTTTGATTGCTTTATCCGTCCTTTTAACTGATTTTAATCGATTAGAGGTTAAACGACACTCGACAGCTAATTGGTGTTAATCTGTTGTGTAATGTCAATAAAGGTGTGAAAACTTGCGAGTAGGTGTTTATTACATGTATTCCCTATCAGAGCGGTTCGGTGCGCTAATTTCAATAAGGCAAGTGCAAGCGGAATAATTATCAAATTAAAGTTATTTAAAACGATTACCTGTTTATGTTGTGTATTTATCGTGTATTGTATTTTATTGTATAAACTATGGCTGTGTAAGTGTGTTATCGTTTATTATATGCTACACATGCTTGATAAATAAAAATATCTTTGTGTGTGTTTAATGTTTCAGTACGTATACGAAAAATGAATTAAAAAATCCTGACGATTTATTTACATGCTAACGCAGTGTAATAGTTAACTTTGATGCACTTAAATTTTTGCCCGTTATCAGAAAGTCCACGGAAAGCACGTTTTTTACATGCTGCATATGACGCAATAAAACATTTCTTTGTACATGTATCGTATTGCATTCAATCTAAATTTAAATTCGCTCGTCCAATGAAAGCTGTGTCCCATAATGCACTGTACTAATTTTTCTGAAAAATGGCGTAGGCATATGAATTTGTTTACGAAGTTCGTAAATATATTTCTTGTCATAAATGTTAAACATTATTTTTTCGCAAGTGATGTAATTATATTGGATTATCGGATAAATGTGCACATTAGAAAAGCGGTATGTATACTGTTATCGTTCGATTCGGTTTATATGCATATATTTGCGGATGACAACACAGCATGACGATACACAGGACCCATCTTATAGGCTATACTTTACCTGTTTTTATAGCCCCTTAAATAAATAAGCTCAAAACTTATAACGCTGTCCGTTTATAACGCTGTTGCGTGGCTTGGACCCCGTCATCCGCGTTATATTGGAGTTACAGTGTATAACACATTAAAAGCAATAATAAGAGCTTATGTGATCACCTTTTGCTTGTCCTCCAGCGTCAATATTTACCATGTTGATACACCATAGGGGCAACAATTATTACCAATTGTTATGAAATATGGTCTTTACATGTGACATTAAAAACTAGATCACCATGTCAAATTTAAGAAAAAGCTTGTGAACACTGTGTTCACATAGATTGCCAAATCTTCAGGAAACCTGGTCAGTTTGAAAATTGATTACATGGGGTAACAAACTAGGTCACTTGGTCAAATTGAAGGAAAAGCTTGGGAACACTATAGGTCACTTTTATTGACCAATCTTCATAAAATTTTGTCAGAGCTTTTTTATTCAGTTGATACCTCAGCCAAGTTTGAAACTGCATGCATGAGTCTCTTGTGGTAAAAAACTAGGTTACAGGGTCAATTTAAAGAAAAAAATCTTGAACACTTTAGAGGCAACATATTTAGCCCAATCTTTATGATTTTATTTGTGCTAATGATGTCTCTAAGAAATGTTACTCGCATGAGGTAAAAAAACTAGGTCATAAGGTCAACAAATTTGTGACAAATCTTGAGGCCACATTCATTGTCCAATCTTCTTAAAATTTGGTGACAATATTTGTCCCAATGAAATATCAGCGATCAAAACCTAGGTCACTAAGTTGAATTAAAGTAAAAAGGTTGTAAACACTCAAGAGGCCACATTTATTGCCTAATCTTTATGAAACTTGTTTAGAAAATTTATCACAATTATATCTCGGCTGAGTTTGGAACTTGGTCATATGGGGTAAAGAACTAGGTCAATAGGCCACATTGATGAAAAAGCTCGTGAACACTCTAGGGGCCACATTTATTGTTCAATTTTTATAAAACTTGGTTAAAATATTTGTTCCAAATAAATTTTGCCACTTGGTTTCAAAAACTAGGTCACTTGCTCAAATTCAATAAAAAAACTTTAGAGGCCCGTTTTCTGCCAAATCAGCATACAACTTGCTCCCAATATGTGTTCCAATGATTTCTTGGCTATCAAAAAGCTAATTAAAACAGTTGAGTTTGTTTGGTTCTCAAATGAGCGACCTACGTCCTTTCGCCCAATTGTTTATGTATACAACCTATATGAATCATTCCTGGTTTCAGCCTTAGAGACATTTGGTATTCAGAACTTCAATGAGAAGCCAGAAGGAGCAGCCGATGACAGAATAACCTTTGAAACTTTTATGCTGGAAGCGTAAGTTGTGCTTTAGGATAAATTTAGATACTTGTTGGTGCAAATCTTACATATATTTGTTGTATTCTGAAAAATAAATAATAAAGACATGTATTTATGAATTCAAAGATTTGACAAATAATTTAAAAAGAAAGATCATTGTTTAATGCTAAGATGTGGTGTTTCTTTTTATATATAAGTGTATTTTGAAGTTTGATTAATGTTGAAAGGTTGTATATGTGACTGTTTTCATGTATTACAGTATCTATCAAGATTTGACTACCAAAGATGACATTCTATTGGTTTATGGTTTTGTTGATGTTCTTACAAATGAAAAAAGTTTGCAAAATGATACTGACTAGAAATAATATAATTCATTAAAACACATCTGTAGATGTGCTTAATTAACCCATGGCTTAACTTGGAAACAAGAGTATTTTGAAGTGTCTGTCAGATTTGGAGCAGTCTGTAGCTGTAAATGTGTAACATAATTATCCTGTAACTGTTGAAGAATTTGTCAATCAATACGGATGTACCTGTATGGAGCATTAGTTTAGTTTAAACCTTTTTATTTTAGCTTTATTGCATAGAAAGCCTAAGGCTTATTTGAAACGCTCTCTAGTCCATTTCCTGGGACTAGAAACAGTACTTTGTGTCTATGGGGAAAATCTAAAGAACACTCCCACAGTGGGGATTAAACCCGTGACCTCCCGATCGCTAGGCGGACACCATATCCACTACACCACTGCAATCTTAACACCTTGTACCCTCTTACTGGGAGAAATTCCAAGGGTGTTCAAAAGAATAATCAAATAAATTGTAAAATAACCAGCGTTATGCAAAATGGGTCTTATGCTATATTCGGCAACATTGCACCAAACCAGGCTGTACATCAGCAGTCTACCCAGAAGTTACTTTGTCATATAATTATCCCTTTACCACTTAGAGACTTATTTTGACGCAACTGCAGTCCCTTGGAAAGTTAAATTAAATTAAAGACCTTTCTTACTAGATTCAAGCTTAAATAGCTTTAAATGCTTCATTTCCAACCCTTAGATACTGGTAGGAAGCAAACAGCATAAAACCTGAACAGACTGCGTTTTACTTTCAGGCTGTTCTGGTTTTATGCTGTTTGCACATAGCCTTTTTCACTTAGCTTTTAAGTGGAAAAGGGTTAATAAGACTGCAAAACAAGGCTTGACTTTAAAGCAGACAGGGTTACTATTGACCAGACTGCATGTCTGCCCAGGTTGGCCAGCAGCCATGCTCGCCACATATGGCATAAGGCCCCTTTTTTGCATGAGTTGGCTAGAATCATGTTCAAAAAGCATATTGTGAAATTGTAATTGGTATTTTAAATGATAATTATATTATTACTTCATTTAAATAATAAGCCACTGACAAGATGATTATTAGAAGTCAGTTGCTGGGACCCCAAAATGTTTTACTCAGACAATTCGGACATATGATTTAACCGCCCCTGCCATATATAATATTTGTATTATGGCTTGTTAGCAAAATGAATCATGATTCTTGAACATGAGAACTTCTATTCTCATATTTAGGGGTACATACTAACTTAAAACAACACTGAGTTTGAGAATGTATGTATGACCTGCCTATTTTCTAGCATTACTTATACTGGTACTTCAATGTCACATAAAAAGTTTGCATCCTTGAACTATGATAGCATTAAAATTGAACATTGTTCTGGGAAAACAGTGCTTAATGCATGTGCATACAGTGTTGTCATAGATTATAAGGCACTTTTGGCCTTAACTGGATTGTTGGTAAGAAGAGATTCCTTTAAAGGGACTATCAACCACGAATAATGAAAAAAGAAAAGTTCTAAAATACCGTATTTTTGTACAATTATTAGTTTATATTGATTAAAATATCACAACTGGTATATTACATTACTTGAAAAAAGTTCATATTTTCAGTATATTTGGTAATACAATTTTGCGATGTGAAATATATAAAATATATACAATTCACTATGCATGCACAATTTGCATTACTGGGTTTACCACGTGACGATGATGATCAATCTACTGGTGTTATTTATAGTTAACTGGTAGTTACCTGGTAGACATTATCACATACCCAGTAAAATTTATTACCGAATATACTGAAAATATTAAAACTTAACAACTTTTTTCAAGTAATGTAATATATCAGTAGTGATATTTTAATAAATATAAACTAATGATTTTAAAAAAATACGGTATTTTACAACTTTTCTTTTCTTGGTGGTCGTTGTTGACAGTCCCTTTAAATGGAAAATACCATTAAAGTTGAAAGTGTTGTACCTTATTAGCCTTGCAGACTGACGTTTTCCTAAAGCAATGCTCATTGGTAAGAATATCATGTTAAAGCGAGATTATACGATTTTGTATATGTGTTAAATTGTAATATATTGATAAAATATGTTACAATAACACAAAATAGGCAAAAACAATTATGCATTGAGGACAAATTTCATAAAATGCAGCAAAGACAAATTAGCGCCCCGAGCCGATTGTGACGAAGATATTTCGTACATATTTTCCTACAATAACCGAAGCATTCGTCTTTTGAGTTAGTGTTCGTGTGTCGTATGAATAGATTTTGTTGCAGGAATTTAAAATGAACCGTTAAACTAAATTAAGATTCACATCGTACATGCATGATTTACATGCTGGGGAATTCGACTGTACAGACATTTTCGACTTCAGAATAAAATATCTGGCTTATTTCGCATTTTTCGACACATGTTCTTCTTAACTTTTATTTGAATTTATATTGAAATACAGATATTTAATAGGTTTTTTACACATTATATATGAATCAATAAATATTTGACAAAATCGTATAATCTCGCTTTAAGACATTATTTATTCCCTGTTTCCAGGAGAAATGGTCTTCAGAGAGTCTCTGCAACTTTCCACTCCACATGAACTCTTCATCTGTGTCCTGACTTGTGTTTGTGTCATAAACAGTAATTTTAAATCTATAACAAATTGTAATGTTATGCAATATGACATAAAATATATACATGAATCTGAAAGTCTAAACTAAACCAACATCAGATGAAATTCGAAACGAGACAAGCCTTCGTGTATTAGATTATTTGAGATATTCTCTTGCATTTAGATTTGGTTTCATATTATTTATTCAAAGTGACTATACACAACAATTTTTGAACATCCACATTTGTTCATTTGATATTTATAAAACTATTTATCAATTAATCAAATATTTATTCTGTTGTTTTCATTTTTCTTTTGTATGCTATGAATGTTGTTTGAATGTTTTGCATCAGGTTATTACTCAATAGTGACTTCAATTACATTAATATTAAAATTAACACATTTAAATGGGTCAGTGTCTTTAATTTTCATCAGATAATAAGTTTGTTACATTTCTATTAAAATGAAAAATGTATGTTGTATTGTTTTAAACTGACTATTTCACAGATATTGGTATATTTGAAATCAAAAACATTCTATCAGTAAAACATGCTTTTTCCAAATTATGAATGAAAATCGTTTAAAAATGGTTTTATAATTTCTTCATTCATATGCTTTATGAACCTCACACAAAACAATGTTTTCATGTATTTCTCAAGCATGAGCATATTTTGGCTTGTTCATACATACTACCGGTACATACTATCGTTTTGGAACCTATGAAGACATTTAAAATTGTCATTATGCCACTCTGTAAAAAGGTCCCTTTAATGGACATCTGTAAACTGGTCCCTTTCATGAGCATCCGTAACAAGTCCCTCAAATGGATATAAGGAATGCTTATCAATATCACTATGGTAACAGGTGCCTTTAATGGACACGTGTAAACATGCACCTTAAATAGACTTATGTTAAAAGGTCCCTTAATAGGCTTCTGTAAGCAGGTCCCATTAATGAGCATCTATAAACAGGCTCTTTTAATGAACATCAATAAACAGGTCTCTTTAATGGACATCTGTAAACAGGTCCCTTTAATGGACATATGTAAACAGTTCTCATTAATGGACACGTGCAAACAGCTAGCTTTGGTGGTCATGTGTTTACAGGTCTCTTTAATGAACATCTGTAAACTGGTCGTTAATAATTGATTTCAGTACACAGGTCCCTTTTAATCGACATCTGTAAACAGGTCCCTTTAATGAACATCTATAAAAAGGCCCCTTTAATCAACATCTATACAGAGATCCCTTAAATGGTCATCTGTAAACAGCTTCCATTAATGAGCATCTGTAAAATGCTCCATTTATAAGGTCCCTTTAATGGTCATCATTAAACATGTCCATATAATGCACATCTGTCATTTTAATAGACATAGACATCAGTAAATAGGTTCATTTGATGGACAAAGTCAACTTTTTTCAGACAGAAGACGCATCATTCATGAGTTTTTTTGCTATTTAAAACGATGTATTTTCAGTTTCATTCAAGGAATACAAAAACAACTAGGACAGATGTATATAATAACTAGATGTGTCTGAAACATGTCGAGCCCATTGTCAGTAATTCACACTAATCAACAGCTGTTTATGGCTTATAAGGGGCGTATGACAGGAAATCGTATCTAGCCAGTCAGCCGGGGGGGGGGTGCTTCAGACTTTTTTTTGCTGCAGCAGAAATAAAAGTTTCGACCCCTTTGGTGCGCCATATCAGTCATAATGGTCGAGTGTTTGAGTGTACTAGTTAACGTTCATTCAGCTTGTCCGGATTGTAATTTTGTCGCTCATCGCAGAATGTAAACAAAGCTTACCACAAATGTTACCATTTTGAGAGAACATGTAATACCTCTCTACCTACCTATTTCTTTACAATTTTATAAAATTGTTAGTATTTAAATGACTAACAAATATTATGAAAGCAATAGGAAAAGAACGATTTTAATTTAACAGGTGCTCGAAATGCGAAACCCATTTACGCCTATCAACTTTAAACATTCCATATTTTACGCACAAATACGGTCATATTTTAGAGAATTAAATTTTATGTGTTGTTTAATGTAGTTGTAGTGACGAATTTGTGCATATAATATGTGTTTTTTCGTTATTTTTAATGGGTACGAAACTTTGGTTTTGTTCCGAACTGGTTCGTACCAAAAGTTCAAAAATCGCAAAATCAACAGTTTCTAAAACGATTTCAAACCATGAATGTCCAAATAAAAAAGTCAAGTTTTTGGGGGTTATTATCGGATATATAAAATTGCTAGCTTCAATATTGCAGAAGTGACATTACATGAGCAATTTTGACCCATATATTTGACCTTGAAGGATGACCTTGACCTTTCACCACTCAAAATGTGCAGCTCCATGAGATACACATGCATGCCAAATATCAAGTTGCTATCTTGAATATTGAAATACTGCAAATTTGTACATTAAATTAGCGATTTTGACACATATATTTGACCTTTGACCTTGAAGGATGACCTTGACCTTGAGCTTTCACCACTCAAAATGTGCAGCTCCATGAGATACATATGCATGCCAAATATCAAGTTGATATCTTCAATATTGCAAAAGTTGTTGCAAATGTTAAAGTTTGCGCAAACCAACCAACAGACCAACCAATAGACAGGGCAAAAACAATATGTCCCCCACTACTATAGTGGGAAACATAAAAAGGAAACCAATGTAAATAAAATGAACTATGAAATATTTGGGGGTTTCAACACAAAATCATAGATAATGGTTATTTGGGGGTTATAACACAAAATCATAGATAATGGTTATACCAGTATCTTTTTCTATTTTGTTTAAAATAATCGGCCGATATATTAATATTTACAGTAGAAAAAAAATCGTTCCATGTAACTTCATTGAGTGCCTTTTACACTGAAATTCCCGACGCTCTTTGATGCTTTGCATCAATACTTATTTACGCATGGTTTACCTTTCTTGCATATTGTACAGAGATCAATTAAGTAAATGAGCAAATTTGTGCGATTTTATTACATGTGCTCACCATGATCAGTATTATTTGTTTTGATGCGACGTACGTACGTTTTGCCAGATATATGTTAAGTGCCATGTTGACGCCTGTGAGATATAAGTGTTCAATGTGACATTATTTGGGTCAGATTGTTGTGACCAACTAAGCTAAACATCATGTATGTTACTAGATTGATTGAGACAAAATGTATGGTAACACGTATGAAACATTGTAACAATATCATACATTGACTGCCTAGATTTAAATTTTTGATTTTCTATTTCTTTAAGTGTAGTTAAAATGTTAGGTGATATCTTTTGATATCAGGCGGGCAGTGTGTTGCCTGCGGCACGTTATCTTTTCGGTAGATTTTCTTTCCGACTGTTTTTTCCTCCTTATATTTTCTTTCGGGTTTTATTTGCATATTTTCCGGAATTCAGGAAAGAAGCAGCGATTTGCTGAACAATGTCCAAATTTAGTCTGTAGCCCCCACGTGTTGTAAGTTTTTTTTCGGCGTAAGCTGCATAAGCCAGCTTTTCACCTTAGCCTGACCTTTGTAAGTGTCCAATAAAATTCCAATAAAATTTCCCGCGGCTAGGTACGAATGAATACACTTCATTTATTCCATTGGCTGATTTGAGTTTACCACCAGAACATTGGAAACATATCCGCGTCTTTGTAACACTGTTTTACTGTATGAAACAATTTTATCTCGAATGAAAAGGCTTAATAGATAGAACAGTTTTACACTCAATTCTCGACATCAATACAGTTTGTGCGTACACCTTTTATTTTCAGAGTATTACCAGCGCAAGAGCGTTTATACTTAAAAGGCTATGTTCTCATATTTAGTTCTTACTTCCTTATTCCTGTCAACATGTTAACATGTAAAAGTATAAAGAGCAATGGAAGCGAGGCCTCAATTTAAAGCATTGCATTTCAACCCGCGAGTTCAGAGTTTATATACAGGTCATCACCGGAGTTGGCGGCCAGTAAAATAATCGTTATATAATAAAGACGCTATCCGTGAACTAGGTGACCTGGAATTTTCTTTAGACCAGAAATATGTTAAATGAAGATATTCAGCAATATAATTATGGTATGTAAATAATAGATTCTTAATGTGTTTTCAACAATACAATGATAAATATTATTGTTGATAAATTTAACAATAATTATTCGTCCATATTGCCTAATGTGATATTATGAGCATGTAACAGTTTATAGGTGTCTATCGCAACCGTTGATTATTTTTGATGTTTCTACTTCATATACACTTATATTAATTAATGCAGCATCATCATACTAAAACAATATACCAGAAAGAGAAAAATAATGCATTTGAATATCAACCGTACTTTCGTTTGACAACTGATCATGCGTTTACGAGTTGAACCTAGTAGAAGTAGTAATAGTAGTAGTAGTAGTAGTAGTAGTAGTAGTAGTAGTAGTAGTAGTAGTAGTAATAGTAGTAGTAGCAGCAGTAGTAATAGTAGTAGTAGTAGTAGTAGTAGTAGTAGTAGTAGTAGTAGTAGTAGTAGTAGTAGTAGAAGTAGTAGTAGTCGTAGTAGTAATAGTAGTAGTAGAAGTAGTAGTAGTAGTAATAGTAGTAGTAGTAGTAGTAGTAGTAGTAGTAGTAGTAGTAGTAGTAGAAGTAGTAGTAGAAGTAGTAGTAGTTGTAGTAGTAGTAGTAGTAGTAGTAGTAGTAGTAGTAGTAGTAGTAGTAGTAGTAGTAGTAGTAGTAGTAGTAGTAGTAGTAGTAGTAGTAGTAGTAGTAGTAGAAGTAGAAGTAGTAGTAGTAGTAGTAGTAGTAGTAGTAAATGTAGTAGTAGAAGTAGTAGTAGTAGTAGTAGAAGTAGTAGTAGTAGTAGTAGTAGTAGTAGTAGTGTTGGTAGTAGTAGTAGTAGTAGTAGTAGTAGTAGTAGTAGTAGTAGTAGTGGTGGTTGTAGTAGTAGTAGTAGTAGTAGTAGTAGTAGTAGTAGTAGTAGTAGTAGTAGTAGTAGTGGTGGTAGTAGTAGTGGTAGTAGTGGTAGAAGTAGTAGTAGTAGTAGTAGTAGTAGTAGTAGTAGTAGAAGTAGTAGTAGTAGTAGTAGTAGTAGTAGTAGTAGTAGTGGTGGTTGTAGTAGTAGTAGTAGTAGTAATCCCATACAATACAGATAAAGCTTTAGAAAAAAACAGGCCACAATTGTGTGTCCCCAAACTAACTGGAAGTGTCTAGAGCGGAAGTCGCAGTGCTAATGATGAACTATAGTGTATGAAACTTCATTCCAGTGGCAGGCAATCCTTTCTAAAATTTTCGTATTTTTGAAAAATGTTAAATATGTTTACTTACAAATCGATAATATTCTGAATATTCTTAACTTATTCTAATAGCAGGAAAAAAAGTTGAATACAAAAAATTACTTTCCCGGGAGTTGAACCCGGGTCCTCTGGATGCAAAAGCCAACACGAACCCACTGCGCCACACAACCTTAAAGGGGCATTTTCACATTTTGGTAACTTGTATTCGATTCGAAAATTTTCGTTGTACCGGTAGTTATGATATTTGAGAGAAAACAGTAATACAGAACATTTACCATGCTCTAAAAATATCCATTATATGCATCTTTTGACGATTTAAAAACCTGAACAGTATAAAGCGATGCAGCGCAAAACGATTGAATAATTTGGGTTTTGTGTTTGTCTTTATATCAGTGTGGCCATACCACGTGGTCCGTGACGTCATTTTGGCTAGCACGCAAAGTAGAAAATTGTAAACATTGCCTCCGCTAAGAAACTTCAAATCCACGTAAGTATCTTATTATTTACTCTATTTTGACGAAATAAAGCACAGGCTATGGGTATAGTTGAGAACTATTCCCGGTTATATAAATATTTGACACCAGATGAGTAGTTTGGTCTATCATTCGAGGCAAATTCCTAATTTTTACGTTACAATGCACACATGCACGACAAGCACATTTTAAATCTTCCAAAATATCCGTTTTATATTCGGTTTTTCAGTGTACTAATATAAGCGGACGTGAATAATTCCATAAAAAATGTGTTTTGTCCGAAAAAAAAATATCTTAAAACACCATCTGAAGACATTTCTAATGAACACACACAAAAATAACAAGTTGGCAAATTTTATTGTCGGTTCATAATGGGTGTTAGCCTTAGATCTGCGTGTATTACCTTTTGCCGTGGAGTCCAAATAATGTAGGAGCGACTGTTCGCCCTGTCAAATTTTGCGTAGATCCGCCCGGTCAAAACATCGTAGGAGCGACTGTCCGCCCCGTCAAATTTTGCGTAGGAGCGATTGTCCGTAGGAGCGATTGTCCGGGATTTATCTGTTTTTTCTCTGTTAAAGCAATCGAACAGAATTAAGAAATGATGTTCTAAAATCAGTCTTGGTGTTACTACGGCTCGATTTGTCATTGTCGGCTCGGGTACTACTAACATGTTACAGGCTACACATCAGTAAATCGATATTTTATTACGCCTTGTTCCGGATCAGTGATTCGTCTTAATATTCATTCCATTGTCCGTTAATAGATGACAAGAAATAGATCCTATACAAATATGAAGAGACATTTATAATGAGCGCATTCATGACTCGATATATGGTGTTTTACATATGAATAAAAAATATGATTTAGTTTTACTTCAGTTCAGTTGAAACTTGGTTTAGACAACAATGCCGAGAACCATTTTCTCGTAACTCACCATGTGCTTATTTTCACGCCAACAGTCTTTTTTCTACGCTATCAGCGCTTTGACTTACCACTGCTTTGGTACTACTGCTACCAAGAATTGTAGCCAAAATGGCCACAACGCCAGTACCCATAACACCAATGTTTTATTATATAGATATAAACACAGAATGTCATCACACACTGAGTCAGAAGATGGAGTAATATTGATACATTGGCAATAAACACGTTGACAGCGCGTCACGCCATTTATTACCAAATCGAGATGTGGATCAATAACGCTGTGCATGGCAGCATACACGATAATATGGTGAAATAAAAAATAATCTTAACTTACAAATACCGGTAGATCTATAAATCTACGGTCGGCCTAGCATCCAACGAACTGTTATATATGGATTTTTATTGATTTATTGATTCTCTGATTGACCAGAGATGTATAAGTAAACATTGATAGATCTTCGGATTGATCAATTAATTTATTTATTCATTTTTGCATTTATACACGTCATTTTTTTCTCATTCGTTCATAACAGATGTTTTAAAAATGAGTGAGGCAAAACACAGGTGGTTAGCGTGTGGCTATGAAATTAATTATTAAAAACATCATTTTGAATAAAAAATAATCAAATTATAACGAAAAGTCAACTTTTGTGACATTTTTTTTTTTTTTTTTACTAATAAATATCATAGCCACACACTAACCACATGTGGGGCCAAAGGGAAAACGTGTCTTGATATGAGTCTTCCGGATATCCTAGAAGTGTTTTGTTAACGCCTTTTTCGGCCACGCCACGCCCACCAACCTAAAAACAAACTTGCCAGAACTCAATGGAACTTTCGCTGGTATTCCATGGATGCTTCAAACCACTCGATTGTCAGCATATTGTGTCATGTGTATCATATTACATTTTGTATATTATGAAACATGCAACACACAATATTCATATGTGTTATTCAAGATCTGTGTCTGTCGCATGCGTAAACATATCTGGGCGTTCACTTTTTTATCACTCAGCCTCACGTGTAAAAACGTAAATTATGAAAATTCAACTTTTAAAACAATTTTTAAATTACATTTTGTAATAATTTTCCACGAATTCGACTTGATTGTTTAATTTACTGTAAGGGCTAATTATACTTAATGATTATTTATAAGTATTACGCGATGATAACAAATGAGTATGATAAAACTGACCGAGATTTGTGGTTACGGGCTTGTTATGTATCCACGTAACTCATAACGCTAATGTGGAAATGATATCAGATAAGAAGATAAATAAACTTTCGCATACCGCCGGACGCATAATGTATTGGAGGAAATTCTAGCAGTGAAAAACTAGATAGATAATCATATGAATGCCCCAAACCTTTGGTTGCTGATTTCTGTCATATGTTTCAAGCGTACTAATGGTTTTGAAGAGCGCCTTATAACACCACGCCAGAATGACAAACGTACGCACCAACACGACATTTGCGATATTAGTTATTTTTGCGTATTAGCTTTGCCATTTTTGCGTATTGGCTTTGCCGTTTTTGCGTAATGGCTTTGCCGTTTTGCGTATTGGCTTTGCCATTTTTGCATATTGGCTTTGCCGTTTTTGCGTATTGGCGTGTTGGCGACTGTCAAACCCGCCAACTGGCCAGAACACGCAAGGAAGCATATTCACCAACTCATTCTCAGTCTTACGAGTTAAGAATATACTAAGACCCAAGGAATCTGCTTTAGGGCTTGCATATAGGCTGGCCACCACTGGTGCCCGTGTCACTAAAAAAAAAAAATGAAGCAAGGGGTAATTAATGAGTTTTTTAATACTAAATCAGGCTCAAAATTAAGGCAAATCGTGAAAAGGACAATTACAATAATATTCTTTATTTTGAGTCTTAAGTTTAAGAATTGTTTGGAGAATACGGACTAGGGACTCGCAAGAACTACACATAAAGGCGACAAAGTTTGTACCCATTTATTGTTTCTCGTCATATTAGATAAGTCCTTGATATATTTTCAAATCCGTCTTGATGCATCACTGGAAATGTCAATTACTATGAATGCAAAAAAAATCAATGGTGTTTCTTTTTGTAGCATATTATTTTTGAAAAGTGTACTGATATTACCATATGAAAACTGGAATAAATACATGTGCGTAAAGTGTCACCCCAGACTAGCCTGTGCAGGCTAATCAGGGACGACACTTTCAGCATACATGGAATTTTCGTTTTAGAGGAGGTTTCTTCTAAACGAAAATCTAGTCTAGGCAGAAATGGTCTTCTCTGATAAGCCTGTGCGCACAGGCTAATCTGGGGCGACACTTTACCAACATGCATTAAGCCCATTTTTCACAGAACGCGACTCATATTATATTGCATGTTTACGGTATATACCCAATGTTTTCAGTACATAATGTATCATTTTGCATGCGACTACTATTCAAAGTGCCCTTACTCGTAACCTGTCTTATGGATGCGCTGTTACTATGTCCCCGACCGGCAGTCAAGCCACACAAACTATAGGTCTGTGAACATGTTATAATAGTTTAATACTTAAATCATTTTGTTACTGGAAGCTGTCGTCATTTATTTTGAGAAAGAAACCGTAACTTGTGTGGATGATCACAAAAACAATAAACAGGCAAAAAACTATCGTACACATTTATTATCGTGTATTTGGCACATATTCAAACAGCGAAGTTCGCGTAAGTTTTCCCGCCATTTTTTTCAAATACCTGCCAACGTAAATTCTGATTGGAATTTACTATCTGCATGCGCTTATGATATTCTTTCGATAAATCTGTGATCATGATTATGTACAAGATAATACTATCGACGAGCCACCCAATTACCCGTTTGGATAACAGATTATACGGTTAGTGACTAATACCATAAAAAGGAAACTTTGCAAGATAACTTAAAAGATAACAAGACTCAAACATAAACATATCAAGTAGAATGAAATGAATTGAGTGCATTTTAATCATGGGAGATGTTGGGAAATATATATAGGGGCCGTGCTCTGTGAAAAAGGGGTTTAATGCATGTGCGTTAATTGTCGTCCCAGATAAGCATGTGAAGTCCGCACAGGCTAATCAGGGACGACCCATTCCGCTTTTGTGTTTTTTTTTCGTTTACAGAAAGTCTCTTCCTAGTGAAAATCCAGTTAAGGCGGAAAGTTTTGACCCTAATTAGCCTGTGCGGATTCCACATGCTAATCTGGGACGATACTTAACGCACATGCTTTTAATCCCCTTTTCACAGAGCACGGCTACTTTATGATATTATAGAGAAAAACATTGTATTGCAGACGTCGCATACTAAACACCAATGTTGCTTTCTTTCATACGTGCCCTGAAACTGAAAATAAATTGAATAGCTTCCATAAATGAATTTTTTTTTTACTCGTACCATCATTTTTATAAGCCTCGCTTTGGGAAAACGGGGCTTAATGTATGTACGTAACGTCTCGTCCCTGTGAAGTCCGCACAGGCTAATCAGGAACGACACTTTCTGCTTTAATGAAATGTTTCGTTTAAATGTGATGTCTTCTAAACGAACATCCATTCTAGGCGGGACAGGCTAATCACTGACGACACTTTACGCACATGCATTAAATCTCGTTTTTTTCCAGAGCGCCTATGTACATGTGTGTCAGATTAAGTTAATGAGAAGAACATGAGGTGAGCGATCATGTACCATATATGAAATAAGCGCGCTTTTTCGCTAAATTGCATTTTTCGCACAGCATGCGCATATGATGACGTGAGCTTTCCTTCTATAACTGCAGTTTACATTTTAACAACTGCATCATTATGCTCATTATTCAAAGTCAAAGAGACATTGCAATGCAATTTGATGCTATTTCGGACAGCTGTCACGCGTTGTATCGTGTGATTAACGCTATGCGACGTAACGTCAGCCTAAACGCTTCAAACGTTCCTTTGTTTCGCTGCACAAAATGTGTAGACGTTGAGGACAATACGTGATTAATCGATTGTCAACCACTGATGGTCTCATCTGAATGTGTCTTGCTTGATGAATTAATATCCTATATCGAACTTTCGTTTCTTCTCATTAGAAGGACGGTTTTGGAAACATTATCTACAGGAAAGTGTTTTAAATCAAGTCAACGTTTTCGCGTGTGATTACAATGTTTCAACTTGTAATTGAAATTCAGATTTTAATTGGTTGTCGATAAGAAACAGTGTTTCACCAAATAGTGCTCGTAATTGGTTTGCAATTTAAATGGGTGCAAACGGAATTACAAAAAAAAAAAAGAAAGGTAGCAGATGGTAACACTTAAGTACGAGTGCCGGTGTCGTGTGCACTTTACCTGCATTATCAATCAGTGACTAATTGAGAAGTCAGGGCGTTTAATGGGCTTATCGGTAGCCGTTATCGCCCGCTGATAGTCGAAGATGGTGTATGGACGTCTGTTTGTTTTCATAAGCAAACACAGCCCCGCACATTTGATAAACTGACGGCGTATATCAGTTGACAGTGTTGGCTGTCAAAAACAGGCTGTTGAGGAATTTCGAACAGTCATTAGTTATGTCTGTTGGCCGATGACGACATAGGAATTCGGGTTAGATCATGCGGTGTTGGTATCTGTGTTTTTAAATTGATAAAATAATGTAGTACATGGATTTTCAAGTTCGTTATTTTAACGCGTATTGGTGCAATATTAAAGATTTTATGTCATTTATTAGACAGACCGATGGTTTGTTTATTGTAACAGCTGTATATACCGATGACAGTAACCCTGAGCTATAAACATGTAGATGTCAAGCGTAAAAAACACACACGAACAAACGCATGTAATTCCGTGGTGCTACTGACGTTATTTAAACACGATCAGGTGTTCGGCTTTAATTTTACAAGTTTGGTAACACAATACGTGATTAGTACGTTAGTCTAGTGATTAAACAATCGACAGCTCAGTGAGCATTCATTGTTAATGTTATTTCGGATTACGCACACATTTACGGAAATAAATTAATTTATAGGAGGCAAAACAATGCGTTTCGAAACCAGAAAAACCGCGCAAAACGAGCGCTCGCCAATTAGCCACTAACGACAGCATGGCAGATCCCACCACAATAAACGTTCAAAAAATACTTTTACAACACACTCAACGTAGACTGGATCGCTTAATGAAATTACTCAGCGCTGCGCATCTATCAAAACCGACGCAATCCAGCCAACCAGTAATGTTTGAAGAATTAGTTCGCCGGTCGCTCATTGGGGACATGTTGAATACCGGATTTTCCACCGGGCCATTTGGACTTACATCATCTGCAATGCAGTCTCCGACGACGCCAGAAACGGAAACGGAAGTGCAATTATCAGCAACATGCGATGGTAAGCAGGCTTTGTTTATGTTTCTCATGGACATGTGTTTCTGTGTATATGTTTTTAGGTCTGACCGACTAGGAACCGGAAATGATACAATACCGGTACTCTGTGATTATTAACGGGCTTTCTTTTGTTTGTTTTTTTGCATTTTTTAAACGAACGTTAATATATTATGGATATTACGGGACCTTTTCACGTTTTGGTAAATTGCCAAAATTTAAAAAAAGTTCCAGATTCGCAAATTTTCTAAAATATCCATTCTATGTATCTTTTGATGATTTAAAAACCTGAACATTATTAAGCCTTGCAACGCAAAACGATTGAATAATTTTGAGATTTCTGTTGTTGTCATTATATTTTGTGAAACTACGAGGATTGCGTATATAAAGTATAAAATACATCATTCATGGTATAAGCACGGATGGCCAAGTGATCTAAGCGTTAGACTTTTACTCCAGGGGTCATTGGTTCGAGCCCAGTTGAGGGTTACTTTTTTCTTTCTTTAATTTTATTCTTGTGTTTTTTTTGTTTGTTTTTTATAATATATCACGTGTCACCTTCTAATAACATGTATAATGGCAATAAAGTGCATTACTATCAGAGTAATAAGACACAGCACAAATAAGGCTTCATGCTGGGTTTTATTTCTCTTTAAGTAATGCAGATGAACATCGCTTCTGTATATTAATGACCTAGTAACTGATGAAACTATTTTTTTAAAACGTGAAATATTATGTGATAATCAGATCGATAACATAAACTATTTAAATCTGCTAGTATATCCGATAAAAAAATATTTTTAGATCCAATGTTTTTACCTATATCAATATGAAGCATTTAATGACAAACTTCAATGCATACCAAAGTCTGCGAAAAGACGCCTTAAACTTTAACGCGTATATTTTATCTGAGACTCGTAACGTGCGTATGCAGAAGAGTTACAGGACAGTATCTGTTAATGAAGAATGACATTGGAGCTGCGATCTTCGTATGTCTTTTTTAATATTGTAGGACACTCACTATAAATATATATATGGACCGTGCTCTGTGAAAAGGGGGTTTAATTCACTTGCGTAAAAGGTCGTCCCAGATTAGCCTGTGCAGTCCGCAAGGCTAATCTGGGACGACACTTTTCGCCCATGCATTAAACCCCATTATCACAGAGCGCGGCTCATATGTCTGATGATTTTATAGATGGCGAAACCCCGGTCCTTGGATATTTTATGATGTGTGTTTATAGCAATACTAATTATGTTTATCTTTTATATTCGTACGTAGACAACTCATTTACTTTCTATTATTTGTATTCTTACTAGTATATTGAACATTGTTATGTTGTCCAACGCAGAAGGCTTGCCTTCTAGTAGGGTGGAACAAACGAGTGGACTAGCCACAGCACTCTACTAGTTTGTCAATTGATATTTCTTAAGTATAACATACACGTAACTGATCTTCTAAAGATTGTTGAATCTACCCTTTACATTCTTGCGCACCATAAGCTCAGTACATGTATTTATGGTCATCATAAAGGCGAACTCTTACGTAACCGCGTCACCAATCCAGCCCTCCAATAAAAGGCTTGTCAGTCATATAATATTGCTTATCGGATATGGGATCGATTGTTTCATTATTTTCGCGTTAGGAAGCTTGGGGTCGGGTGTGCGGGTGGGCCGGGTTCGGATTGGTCGACGTGGGTGCTCTTGTTTGGGTCTGCGCGCTGCGAAATGAAACAAAATAACATAGACTTTGAAGACTGACTCACACAGACAGTTAGAATACCTCCTCATATAATTGCTCGTAACACAGCAATCAGTCATATACAGTTATTACATATTTAGCTATTTAGATATTTTCTTTATAATATAATATGCAATGACCCCGTTATCTTTTGACATCTATTTATTTAATGCTTTCCGGTAGTTTATAGAGAAATATCAGGAAATTAAAAATGATAATTTCACTGTTTCAAACAGTGAAAATTATCAGTGAGAATTATCGATAATTTTCATTTTTTACTGTGAAATGACGTCATTTTTTGACGAAATGACGTCATTATCCCAGCAATTTTTTTGAGTTAAACTCTTAAACAATGTATATTAACTGTGAAAAATGCATTAAATAAAAAGAAAATTTGATTGATTCGGTGGATTATCGATTATAATTCACTCGTGATAATAGAAAATATATTTTTCACTCGTGGCTGTGCCACTCGTGAAAATATTATTTTCTATGATCACTCGTGAATTAAAATCGATAATCCACCGGATCCAACAAATATCCTCTGTATCACTCATCTGATGAGCCATATATGAAAGTTAAATCAGAATAACGTCGTAAAAACGGGAAAGGACTTTATGAAACAAACACACGCACACACACGCATAAACACACATACTAAGGCTTATTGTCACAAACTATCGTTAAATAAAGGTTCTGCTGCCACATTTCTGCGCTTTTTGCACTTTTTCCAAGGTACGTGTAGATTGCAAAAGTCACAGACTAAAGAAGCGTATAATTAATATAACAAATATGAAGACATTAAAGACTTCATACACAGTTTTGTATAATTGCTATTACAAGCCAAATACAAAAATAGAGAAACAGCGAATACCCTAATCGCCACACCACTTATACAGACCATTCGCCACATTACTTATACAGACCATTCGGCACATTACATATACCAATCAATCGCCACATTACTTATACAGACCATTCGCCTCACCACTTATACAGATCATTCGCCACATTACTTTTACAGACCAATCGCCACATTACTTATACAGATCAATTGCCTCATCACTTATACCGATCAATCGCCACATTACTTATACAGATCAATCGCCACATTACTTATACAGATCAATCGCCACATTACTTATACAGATCAATCGCCACATTACTTATACCAATTAATCATCACATTACTTATACCAATCAATCGCCACACCACTTATGCAGAACAATCGCCACACCACTTATACAGAGCAATCGTCACATTACTAATACAGAACAATCGCCACATTACTTATACAGATCAATCGCCACATTACTAATACAGAACAATCGCCACATTACTAATACAGATCAATCGCCACATTACTAATACAGATCAATCGCCACATTACTTATACAGATCAATCGCCACATTACTTATACCAATCAATCGCCACACCACTTATACATAATAATCGCCACATTACTAATACAGATCAATCGTCACATTACTTATACAGATCAATCGCCACATTACTTATACAGATCAATCGCCACATAACTAATACAGATCAATCGCCCAATCACTTATACCGATCAATCGCCACATTACTTATACAGATCAATCGCCACATTACTTATACAGATCAATCGCCACATTACTTATACAGATCAATCGCCACATTACTTATACCAATCAATCGCCACACCACTTATACATAATAATCGCCACATTACTAATACAGATCAATCGCCACATTACTTATACAGATCAATCGCCACATTACTTATACCGATCAATCGCCACATTACTTATACAGATCATTCGCCACATTACTTATACAGATCAATCGCCACATTACTTATACAGATCAATCGCCACACCACTTATACATAATAATCGCCACATTACTTATACAGATCAATCGCCACATTACTTATACCGATCAATCGCCACATTACTTATACAGATCAATCGCCACATTACTTATACAGATCATTCGCCACATTACTTATACCGATCAATCGCCACATTACTTATACAGATCAATCGCCACATTACTTATACAGATCAATCGCCACATTACTTATACAGATCAATCGCCACATTACTTATACCAATCAATCGCCATACCACTTATACATAATAATCGCCACATTAATTATACAGATCATTCGCCACATTACTTATACAGATCAATCGCCATATTACTTATACAGATCAATCGCCACATTACTTATACAGATCAATCGCCACATAACTAATACAGATCAATCGCCTCATTACTTATACAGATCAATCGCCTCATTACTTATACAGATCAATCGCCACATAACTAATACAGATCAATCGCCACATTACTTATACAGACCAATCGCCCAATCACTTATACCGATCAATCGCCACATTACTTATACAGATCAATCGCCACATTACTTATACAGATCAATCGCCACATTACTTATACAGATCAATCGCCACACCACTTATACATAATAATCGCCACATTACTTATACAGATCAATCGCCACATTACTTATACAGATCAATCGCCACATTACTTATACAGATCAATCGCCACATTACTTATACCAGTCAATCGCCACACCACTTATACAGAATACTCGCCAGATAACTAATACAGATCAATCGCCACATAACTAATACAGATCAATCGCCACATTACTTATACATATCAATCGCCACATTACTTATACAGATCAATCGCCACATTCCTTATACAGATCAATCGCCACATTACTTATACAGATCAATTGCCTCATTACTTATACAGATCAATCGCCTCATTACTTATACAGATCAATCGCCACATTACTTATACAGATCAATTGCCTCATTACTTATACAGATCAATCGCCACATTACTTATACAGATCAATCGCCACATTACTTATACAGATCAATCGCCTCATTACTTATACAGATCAATCGCCACATTACTTATACAGATCAATCGCCTCATTACTTATACAGATCAATCGCCTCATTACTTATACAGATCAATCGCCTCATTACTTATACATATCAATCGCCACATTACTTATACAGATTAATCGCCACATTACTTATACAGATCAATCGCCTCATTACTTATACAGATCAATCGTCACATTACTTATACATATCAATTGCCACATAACTAATACAGATCAATCGCCTCATTACTTATACATATCAATCGCCACATTACTTATACAGATCAATCGCCACATGACTTATACAGATCAATCGCCTCATTACTTATACATATCAATCGCCACATTACTTATACAGATCAATCGCCCAATCACTTATACCGATCAATCGCCACATTACTTATACAGATCAATCGCCACATTACTTATACAGATCAATCGCCACATTACTTATACAGATCAATCGCCACATTACTTATACCAATCAATCGCCACACCACTTATACATAATAATCGCCACATTACTAATACAGATCAATCGCCACATTACTTATACAGATCAATCGCCACATTACTTATACCGATCAATCGCCACATTACTTATACAGATCATTCGCCACATTACTTATACAGATCAATCGCCACATGACTTATACAGATCAATCGCCTCATTACTTATACATATCAATCGCCACATTACTTATTAGGGCTGTCACGATACGCCGTGAGCGTACCGCGGTATATCGTGGTACAGCAACACTGTATCGCGGTACGTACCGCGATATTATACAGAATATGTATCTGTAAAGAAAACAGTTTACAAACTTTATTAAACACAATAATCAGAAAACACGGGTATCATAGTATGACTTGAAACTGTAAAAGAAACTGTAATAAACTTGATAGAAGTAGTCATTGTTATTGTTATTGTTATTCGCGTCTTTTTCTAAAATGTCCGCCATGTTGTTTACAATAGCTGTGACTACGACCTGTGTAAATCGAACGCTTGAAGGGCATGTTTAAAATGCGGAGTCAGCAGGCCCAGTATTGAAAATCCGTAGCGTTCTGATTCTTCCTCGACTTATTCATAATCTTAAGATAACATGATTTGGAAGTGCCATGCTTTGAACGATCGATATTCTAAAGAAAGAAAATAAGAAATAGAGTAAACATCTTTTGGATAATTATGAACTTATTTGCAAAGGAAATCTAACCCAAATTCAAAAAAAGGTACGGACCCATACATTGCCGTATTTTAAACGTGAAAGTTAAACATCTACCAGTGGAAGCGCTTGCTTGACCTGGATATTAACGGATTATTTATTTAGCCCTTTTGAATCGCTTCTACAGTTTTCAAAACGATATCTATATCAAAATAATCATGTAATGTATTTATATATGTGCTAATATAATAATATTAAAAAAAACCGGTGCGGCAACGCCGTACCGCGGTGCGATTTTTTTCACGACATGCACCGCGATATACCGGTATACCGGTGAATCGTGACAGCCCTATTACTTATACAGATCAATCGCCCAATCACTTATACCGATCAATCGCCACATTACTTATACAGATCAATCGCCACATTACTTATACAGATCAATCGCCACATTACTTATACAGATCAATCGCCACATTACTTATACCAATCAATCGCCACACCACTTATACATAATAATCGCCACATTACTAATACAGATCAATCGCCACATTACTTATACAGATCAATCGCCACATTACTTATACCGATCAATCGCCACATTACTTATACAGATCATTCGCCACATTACTTATACAGATCAATCGCCACATTACTTATACAGATCAATCGCCACACCACTTATACATAATAATCGCCACATTACTTATACAGATCAATCGCCACATTACTTATACCGATCAATCGCCCAATCACTTATACCGATCAATCGCCACATGACTTATACAGATCAATCGCCTCATTACTTATACATATCAATCGCCACATTACTTATACAGATCAATCGCCCAATCACTTATACCGATCAATCGCCACATTACTTATACAGATCAATCGCCACATTACTTATACAGATCAATCGCCACATTACTTATACAGATCAATCGCCACATTACTTATACCAATCAATCGCCACACCACTTATACATAATAATCGCCACATTACTAATACAGATCAATCGCCACATTACTTATACAGATCAATCGCCACATTACTTATACCGATCAATCGCCACATTACTTATACAGATCATTCGCCACATTACTTATACAGATCAATCGCCACATTACTTATACAGATCAATCGCCACACCACTTATACATAATAATCGCCACATTACTTATACAGATCAATCGCCACATTACTTATACCGATCAATCGCCACATTACTTATACAGATCAATCGCCACATTACTTATACAGATCATTCGCCACATTACTTATACAGATCAATCGCCACATTACTTATACAGATCAATCGCCACATTACTTATACAGATCAATCGCCACATTACTTATACCAATCAATCGCCACACCACTTATACATAATAATCGCCACATTACTTATACAGATCATTCGCCACATTACTTATACAGATCAATCGCCACATTACTTATACAGATCAATCGCCACATTACTTATACAGATCAATCGCCACACCACTTATACATAATAATCGCCACATTACTTATACAGATCAATCGCCACATTACTTATACCGATCAATCGCCACATTACTTATACAGATCAATCGCCACATTACTTATACAGATCATTCGCCACATTACTTATACCGATCAATCGCCACATTACTTATACAGATCAATCGCCACATTACTTATACAGATCAATCGCCACATTACTTATACAGATCAATCGCCACATTACTTATACCAATCAATCGCCACACCACTTATACATAATAATCGCCACATTACTTATACAGATCATTCGCCACATTACTTATACAGATCAATCGCCACATTACTTATACAGATCAATCGCCACATTACTTATACAGATCAATCGCCACATTACTTATACAGATCGATCGCCACATAAGTAATACAGAACAATCGCCACATTACTTATACAGACCAATCGCCACATTACTTATACAGACCAATCGCCACATTACTTATACAGATCAATCGCCACATTACTTATGCAGATCAATCGCCACATTACTTATACAGATCATTCGCCACATTACTTATACAGATCAATTGCCACATTACTTACACAGATCAATCGCCTCATTACTTATACAGATCGATCGCCACATAACTAATACAGATCAATCGCCCCATCACTTATACAGATCAATGGCCACATACTTATACAGATCTAGGTCATAATACTCCAAAACAATTCTATATACGCCGAAACTTACACAATACTAATCATAAAACAGAAAAAAATTATTTCCCACACAAAAAACGTTGGGCCTCATCTTTATATGGAGCAGACCAAAAAATGTTTGAAGTTTAATTCATAAGGGACTGAATTGTATGAATGATGGTTTACTTATTCTTAAAACGGCACACTGTTTATGTTTGTGTACGGTATATATGGTAATAACAAATATGCGACATAACAAATGAACGCGGAGTACAGTTCATCGCCTCGCCCGTGGCCATTACGCTTGTCATCTGTCACATAAGTGGCGTTAATAACGTCAACACTATTGTTTTACACATAGTCATAGCCATCTAAACGTTACGGTGACGTGTTGCTTGAACAAAATCAACGCTTTAATGTCTTATTTTTAAGTACAGAATATTAATGAGAAAGACGAAGTATATCTGAAAATAAGAAAATAAACTAGTTGTTTCTGTCACTCACCACAACGAACTTATGTATTGTGCCCATCCTAAACGTTAGTTTGTATGAAATCGTGAGTTTAAAATTAATTTTTCTATATTAGAACGTAATTGTCGCACTAATTGTCACTCATAAGAATGTTGAGAGCAGATTATGAATATTTCAGCTATTGAATATCATTATTTAAAAGCATAAAAACTCTGTGTAGAAAAAGTAAACCAAACAAGTTTCGCCGATCTACATATCCTATTTTTCTAGTCAGTGCAAAGAAATAACTTATTTGTTTTGTCCTTTACTATAAATGGCGCCCAAATATAATAAACACGAAGTTTTGGTCCCTTCCTTTGGAAAGGTGCGTTGTTTTTGTCCTAATGAAGCATTAACGCTGACTGGCCTGTCTACCTGTTCTTGACACTTAAATGAACCCAATATTTTTTGTCAATTTGCTGTTGTTTTTTTCTTAGCCTAAATTAAGCTATATATAAAAAGGAATGTACGATACTGTTAACCCGAGGCTTTGAGATTTATGACAGTTGTTGCTTTTTAACCTATTTTCCAGTAAAACAGGTGTTCATCCATATTAACCCTTTGCATGCTGGGAAATTTGTCTTCTACAAAATATGTCGTCTGCTGAATTTCTATAATTAGCTTTTTCTTTAATTTTTTTCAAAGAACACTATCAGAATAGCAAACAGTTTGGATCCTGATGAGACGCCACGTTCTGTGGCGTCTCATCTGGATCCAAACTGTTTGCAAAGGCCTTCAAAATTCGGTTCCCGCACTGAAAGGGTTAATCCTTTTGCCATCTGGAAAGCTCACGCGTGAACGACACAAGATTGTCAGACGTACTTGTACAGGGAATAACTGTTGAATAAAAACTGTTGATTAAAGGAAGCCGTAAATTATTTGTCATCTAGTGATATTACAAAAGAAGACGGATGTCGTTTTTGCGAAAAAGTACCACAACTTAGTCGAAATAGTGACAAGAAACGCCAAAATGGCTCGATTACGAGACTTTCATGCTCTTTATATTTATAAAGTTTCCTCACCCACGCTTTTGGAGTTGTCGACGGACGGACGGGACGGACATGCCCCATCCCTCATCTAACAACCCAGCATCCCCTCCCCCAACAAAGAGAGATTACAGCAAATGTTGCACTTGATGGACCTGACTAGAACAGTTTTTCCCATTTTAAAGTAAATTACATTTTGAGTTTGAAGTAAAACGACCATACATTCAGAATTCAGATGACGATGTTACAATAGTTATTACTATTAAAGAGACCTTTTAACGTTTGGTAAATTGACAAAATTAAAAAATACTGAACATTAACCATGCTCTAAATATCCATTATATGCATCTTTTGACTAATAAAAAAACCTGAAAATTATAAAGCGTTGCAACGCGAAATGATTGGATAATTTGCAGAGTTCTGTTGTTGTCGTTTTATTTTGTGACACTACGAGGACTGCAGATATGAAGTATTAACGACATAATTCATTGTATGAGCATTGGTGGCCGAGTGGTCTTAGCTTTAGACTCTTACTTCAAGGTCAGTGGTTCGAGCCCATTTATTATATTTTTTTTCTTGAGCTTTTAAGATCCCATGTTCACATTTATCGATATACAGCATTTAATGACAAACTTCAATATCTGCAAAAATCTGTGAAAAGGTCCCTTTAAGTTTATTAAAATAAATTAATGCATAAAGCCCGCCTAATTACCACGTGCCTATAAATTCTGTATCCGACGAATATTGACGCGAATTATAATTTACTAAAATGGTAACCTGTAATGCATAGACACAATTTAAAAGAAAAAGTTGGGTGTGTAGGTATAGATATTTAGTTTCTTAATATTGCCCTTTGAATATAGTAAACACAATAAATAATCAACTTGTCTATTTCAAAACTAAATGAATACTAAAACATACATGGGCAATACATGTACCGGTATTCTTTGACATGTTTGCGTATTACATGCCAGCACAGAAACACTTATTTTTTTATAACAAAAGCAAGTTATTATTTAAAATATCTGAATGAAACATTAACACATCATATGTACGATTTGTATTGTTGTATGATCGTTGTCAAGTTTTTCATGCAGAAATATAAAAAAACATATGTGTACGACCGAGTTCCAGCCGAGGCCCTTAACCCGTTACCACTTAGATACGTATTTTGACGCATGCAGTCCCTTTGAAAGTTAAATTTAATGAAGACTTTTCTTACTAGATTCAAGTTTATATGGCTTCATTTCCTATCATTAGATACTGATGAGCAGCAAACAGCATAAAACCTGAACAGTCTGCGAGTTACTGTCAGGCTGTTCTGGTTTTATGCTGTGTGCACATAACCATTTTCTCTTTGCCTCTACGTGGGAAAGGTAAATTCTGGTTGCATACAAAATCGGAACTAGTGACAAAATAACGGCCGAGTCATGATGAGAAATCGTTCACGTGTGATATAGCTATGAACGCACGTGCATGATGTTTCTGTTTTTTTGTGGTAGTCGGATATAAAAATCTAAAAATACATTGATAAACAAATTTCAAATAAATAAAGAACAAACACAAATAAAAAAGTATCAAAATATTATACGCTTAATCAAGTAAACGAATGCGGGGTAATATTAACGACACGTCTAACGCTTGACTCGCCGTTTGACAAATGACGGTACGCTTCAACATTGACTGAGGTCATGCAATGAAAACCATTTCATTATCGCTCATACTTATAGTTATTAACTACGCGGAAAACATGAGAATCTATCAACTTGTCAATAATTACGCCCCACGGCAACAATTAAAAACATCCGCTGACGTTTTGGGTGTATTCGCTGACGAAATACACCAACGTTCACGTTAACGCTAACCAATCCACCATTTTGCTCAAGTGAATTCGTACGCTCTATTTAGAATTAAGCGCTTCGCGGTTACTCAAGATGTTGTGGTATTTGATAAAATAATTACTATTGTCTGTAAAACTATCACCATTGTGACAACGCACGCGAAATGTAGTTGGGCAGACCTGTTTCTATCTTGGAGTTATAATTGTCAAAATTACACGAATGTTACAAACGAATCCGCGGCGTCGAGTGTTGGTTAAGAAAGTAAAAATATCGAAGACTAACGAGCTTCTGAACGGGACAAGCGGTATGGACATAACAGCTAAAACTTTAAATGAAACCAGTACTGCCGACCATATTGTGACAGATCACAGTTTGAACAGCACACAAATTACTGAAACGGAACAAGTGATCACGGGTATACGTAACGCTAACGGAATTACCACAACATCGTCTCTATTGGACGTACAGCAAGCACCACAGATAACAACGGTTGTTCCAGAAGCCTCTACGAACTCGGAAGCGAAGAAACGGAGAACCGTTCTTACAACTGTTAGTCCGTTTAAAAATGTTGATCATGCGGAAATAATAACGACCACTCGGGAAGAAGTGGTGACTACTATTCGAAGTCAAATAGACAACAGTAACTTAAATGTGAACGATGTACCCACAGGAACAAATCAAGACATTGGTGTGCACACTTCTAGTGAATCTGCTACAAACGCAACCGCGGATACAACAGTGCATCCAGCCGACACAGCCGTGGACAATAATCCCGGCGTCTCTGTTGTTATACAAGTTACAAGTGAGAATCAAGGCATACTGGACAAATCCAACCAGACCGAAATAATGGGCCAACCTCCGGACACTGTTCATGGAACTGAAACCAACATTGACCTTGTTAATGAAATGGGTCCGTTGGACGGAAGTACGAACATAACAGACCCTCTGTTAAGGGGAAGTTTGCGCCGCTTAAATCCCCCGGTTAATTTTCCGTCGCGAGCCGATTTAATGCTGAAAGACCTTAATCGTTTGGTGGACAAAATTAGACGCATGTGTGACCCAGGTAATATGAATACCATTGATGTTGTTGTAACGTCTCCGATGCAATAAGAACGCATGCTCGTATTGTCGAGTAATCAATTTTATTTGTGTGTGTGGAAAACTTCAGATGTCCACTGATGAATTTGATCCTATATATGCATCGCAGAATACGTCAGCCTGTTTATTGCGTGAAAAGTGTTAATTTAGTTTTTCGTGAACACATATAAGCAATACAATACAAACATGCATACTACTTTTGACAGAATATGCCTAACAGGTCTTGGTGTAACAGATGATTAGAAAGGGTTCGTGCTCATGTCTTTCTTTCTGATCAATCTCGTCAGCTTCCATCGTATTTTAATATCAACATGTGCGTGGTTGCTTAGGGCAGGCTTGCATAACTGGAGCCGTGTTATGGGACACTGGGCTTTCTGCATGTGCGTTAAGTGATTAGCCTGTGCAGTCCGAACAGGCTTATCAAGGACGACACTTTCCGCTTTTATGAAACTTAAATGATGTATCTTTTCTAAACGGAAGTCCAGTCTAGAGGTAAGTGTCGTCCCAGATTAGCCTGTGCGGACGTCACAGGCTAATCTGAGACGACACTCAAAGCACAAACATTAAGCCCAGTTTTCCCAGAACGAGACTCAATTGATCGGCGCTGATTGGCTGCGAGTTTCGCGTGTCAGCCAATGGCGTGGCTGACAGCCAGCGGCTTAACTTCCTTCAGACATAAAACTACATCAATCATTTTCGGCGTTAACAAATACGTTAACATGAAACTTATTTACACCACATTAAACCAATCCCCCATCATATTATAAATATATATTTGTTGATACATGTAACATGTAGGGCCGCTCCTTTAACTTAACGCTTTCCGCGACCTTTTGTTTACCGGTAGCTTTTGACTATGCACGATTTGGAAAAACTGTATTAAATGAACTATTAGTTGAGATTTTATATCAACAGTACTATTATTTGACTGGAATTTGTGTTTTGGTATTGGGAAGTAATTAGTAACATGGACGTTCTGTGTTTGAGCACACTGCTAGATGGACTGTTGTTTCGAGTCGGAGTGTCCGAAAGGTGACCTACATATACTTTAGGTTGATATAATATTATGCTTAATTACGAGTTACCCATGACGGTCACGGTACAACGGTTTCGAATGACAGAAATATGCATGATATATAAAAGGGGACAATCACGTGATAGTCAAGATAGCGACATGCACGCCGAGGCAGGTATTTTTTGCCGTTTTATATCCTATATTACTTGTATTATTTTTGTTTAAATGCCGCTCACTTTCCAGCCATATCGGCACGAAAGTTACTAGCGTTTATTTCGTATTTAATATTCTTTTTATATCTCGACTCGCTGCGAAATATCTTAGCAGGATGATTTTGTTACAGCTCCACGAAGAAAATTCGCGGAGATATAAAGCGAATTTTAATACGAAATAAACGTTAATCACCTTTTTACTGATATGGCTGGAAATTGAGCGTCAATTAAAAAATTACAAAAGTAATAAAGGGTTTAAAACGGTGAATATTAACTGTCTCGACATGGGCGTCGCCATCTTGGAGCTCTGTATATTGAACTCTGAAGATAATTCTCTATTTTGTGAAACAACAAACATCGTTTTACCATATACTGCAATTCGGAGAATTCAAATGGAACAAAAATGTTTATAATGTAATCGGTGTTTGTTTAATAAATCATATAGGGTTGACCTATACATAACTACCAGTAATAAGAAAAAAAAATTAATCTGGAATAATATGTACACGCAAATGTTAACAGATTTGATATTTATCCATATTTATCTGAATATGGACTGAAACATATGAACAATATTCATATCATTTAAACATGATGACAGAGCGTTTATACACTTTCGCTTCAAGACTAAACATGCATCTACTGTATACGGTCCACTTTAGGTTAGTATAAACGTTGGGGAACTTGACTTAGAATCAGAGTCGTTAACGCTTTCATACTCATTGAATTAATTCAGAAATGAGTTCTATAGACGCTTAGCAGCGCTCTTAATTCTGTTTCCAGACATTCAAGGGAGGGACCGGCCTTGCTGCAACCAGGCTGTGCGCTGTTTTGAGGATTTTCCTAAGTTGGTCGGGGATGACTTGGACAATTCAGTTCAGGGCTCATTCGCCTTCGCTTCCGCCTGCAGGTAAGGGGTTATTGACGTCTGTGGCACGAGCAGAGCAGCAACAATTGAGCGGGAAATCTGGGTGTCATTCATATGCGTTAAGTGTCGTCCAAGATTAACATGTGGAAGCTAATTAGCGACGGCACATTTTGTTGTTGTTTTTTTTTATGGAATATTTCGTTAAAAGGGAGTCTCTTCTAAACGACATTCCAGTTTAGGCGGAAAGTTTCGTCCCAGATTAACCTGCGCGGAGCGCCCTTACGCACATGCATGAAGCCCTGTTTTCCCAGAACGAGGCTTAATTTACTGTTGTCACTAATTCAATCAACTGAGAATACGTTCCTAGATATTGGTTTGGCGCATGCGCGTTAGACATCACATTATAATAATTATGTTGTTGTTGTTTTTCTTAGGAAAACTGTTACATGACTTGGCTGGATTCAATACCGCATTTTTAACGCCTTTCTTAATTGCATGTATATGGATATTTCGATATTATAGACACCATTGGCCTTTCTCTTTAATCATGTCTTTTTGTAGACTTTTGTATTTTTGAAATGCATAAAAATATCTGCAAATAACAATTTCACGGTACATGTGCAAAGATGTGCTTAGTATTTTTATCTTGAAAAAAAAGCTAATCGCATACAACGTTATGCAAAATGCCCAACTACGTAAAACTTATTTCGACAGGAAGCTGGGGTCGGAGTTAAAGCGTGACAAGCTATGCGTACAGAATGCGCTGTCGTCGTGTGGCGGCCTCAACCGCAATCTTATACAGCGACGCTTCGATACGCGGGTCAATAACATCTACAGCCAGTACAACCGCTACTGTTTGCCGACCACGACGGCAGTAACCACTTCTGAGCCGGCAACAAGTACGTAGAGACGATTTTCTTATGATATATTTATTCAAAAGTCTTGCCTGATCTGTTGATGCCCGTATTGCGGGTACAAGTAAAACAGATTAAACGCACTGAGAAACTCTGCATCAGTAGCCATTCTTAATAGTGAGTAATATTTTCTCATCTTTTGAACTTCAGCACCAACCTCCGCGCCGGTAGTACCCACGACTAAGACGCTTCCCCCGGAAGCTCCAAGCCCTATCGATCCACCAACAGGCGGTCCGCCGTTCAGCGCCCCCGCCGACGGAAGCGGGGGTCGCGAAATCGCCCACACACATGATATAGACTCGCCAGGCGCGTCGTCGGCAATCATCGCGGGGGTGGTGACCGGTGGTGTCATCCTGGCTCTCGTTCTCATCATTGCCGTCGTCTTGTGGTGCAGGCATAAACGAAACAGGTACGGTCATTTGTTGTATGCGTCTCAATATGTGCCTCGCTCTGGGAAAACTGGACCTAGATTCTGGGACGGCGATTGCATTTAGCCCAGTTTTCCCAGAACGAGCCGAATATAATGCTCCTCGTGACTAAACATATTTTTCTAGCGATGTTGGCACAGTTGACGCTGAGGTCTTGAATTAGGTGATATGACTTGACCGGGAGAGGGTAGGGATCATTAGAGACCTGCGCTCATCAAAACCGTTGAGTCCATCGATTAATTAGCTCGCTACTTTTTATTGATCTCACTTTTCCTCAAGTTTTGTGTTACTATTATATTTTGCAAATAAACACGTAGCTGCGTAAGAGCGACACACAGTATCTATCAATAAACTAGGGTAAAATGATGGGCCGTGCTCTGTGAAAATGGGGTTAAATGCATGGGCGTAAAGTGTCGTCCCAGATTAGCCTGTGCAGTGGCAAAGGCTTATCAGGGACGACACTTTCCGCCTAGACTAGATTTTTGCTAAGAAGAGACTGTCTTTATACGAAAAATATCATAAAAGCGGAAAGTGTCGTCCCTGATTAGCATATGCGGACTGCACAGGCAAATCTGGGACGACACTTTACGCACATGCATTTAACCCCCCTTTTCACAGAGCACGGCCCATTTATTTTCGCTGGAAATTTCGTGGTTTAAAAAACGACATTCGTGGAAACGTACATTCATGGTTATCTGATTTTTTTTGGAAGAATTAATAAATATGGTCATTTCCGATTTGTTTGTGTTTAAGTCGAGGGTTTGTCAACCCGCGCAGTATTTAAAAAGTGCAACTAGTTTACACGTCTCTGCAGTGCGGTTGTGTTTTCTGCTTTCGCATAAACGCTATAGCGGAACTTCATGCAATGACTTGAAGCCCATGTGATAATAAGACCAGCCTTATGACGTGACATGTTTTAACATATTCTTGCAGGCACGCTTCCGGTAGCTCCTCAGACAGCGCAGGCGTATTCTTCCAAAAGCGTCCTAACACATCGGCCAACCAGCACAGGAACAACAACAACAAACCCAACCTAGATCGGCAACTCTCGGACCTCTACGCGGAAATAGACGAAGCGATGGTGAGCGCTTACTAATACGTTACATTTGTCTTTGTTGTTTAATTGTAAGTTACTTGTGTTTTGGTCACAATCATGTATTTGTTTTTTGTTTGTTTTGGTGTAAAAACATTAAGCCCAACTAAAGATATACTTGTTCAGTCTAACCTCGTTATTTACAAGTTATCGGGGCCGACAAAAATACTTTGGACTGCATGGGTTCGAAATAACGATACTTCGAAATATCGGAGTTAAAATTTATCATCGAATTTCTTATTGAATGTTAAAGAAACAAATCGAAACCGGAAACTACTTCGAAATAATTAGGAATTCGGGTCATTTGTGTTCGAAATAACGTTGATCTGATGTTCATGGTGAAATTTCACTCAACTAGTTTGCGTGTTTTAGGTGAACCCTGGATATAAACCCCCAGTGCCCGGATCGCTGTCACTTCCTGGGTACATACATCCGGTGAGCGACGACGACTCCGGCTCCTCCTACACCCCGGCACCTACTTCCGGTCGGGCTGCTATAACGACACGGGGACAGCTGAGTTATGGCCCTATACTCGCAGCCAACGCCCGAAAAATCAGCGACGTGGTGACTCCTTACCACACAACTACCATAACTACTGACGCGGATTTGAACAGAATGAAGCGAAACGAGATGCGCAGTTCTGACATTAGCTTGCCCCCAAGGTTTCTGTCAAGGGATCTCAACAGAGGATCAGCAGAGCGTATAACTGATCTAGATGAGGAGAGCGTTCAGGATGATTATGAGCTCCCGATCAGCGCAAACGCCTCTCTGAAATACGCATCGCTAGACAACGAACCGGAACCGCCTCCCAGCACGCCGGCCCCGGCTGTACCGTCTGCTGAATCCACACCGAACACACAGGCCAAGCACAAGAAAATGGCGGTGAAAGTATTGCCGTCGAACCCTTTACCGCACGTATCCGCAACTTCAAATTCAACGTCGGGGGCCACATCGAGCACACCAGCTAGCGGCCCGGTGCCAACGCCACGCAAGAGAGCCGACATGAACAGCGATAGCTCCAAATCGGAAACAGACGAACAAGCTCAAACTACAATCAATCATAATTCTCGAATATCTCAATCGTTGTCGACCAATGACAGAGTGACCCAGATGAAAGATAGCGAGAAAGCGTCTGTCAGTCGAGACTCGTGCGTGTCAGAATCGAGCGCGAAGTCAAGCCACCATTACTACGTTCTGGAAAAAGACGAAAACGACAGAAAGGACGACTTTGACTATGCAAACTCAATAAGCCCTGGACAACTTGTGTAAATACTCAATTGACTTCAAACAGATGTTGTACATGTACATTGCGCTTATTTAATAAATATTTACAATACATTTACTATATAAAATATGTGTTTTTATTTATATCTTACGCATATTTTTTTTTAAAGGCACACACAGAGACACTTTTATTTGGTAAAACAAGTAAATCAAACAAAAAATTATTGTGTACATTTATATTATATACAAAACGTGTTTTTCTTACATATATGAATTAAAAGTCGCCAGAACAATAAGAAAGGTATCTGCAGACATTCTTATTCAAGAAGAAGCACGTATAAACAAGAAAGATAATGTCAAGTTGTAATAACTTATGACGCAGATATGAACATACACTCTGATAAAGTCATATCTACTTCGTCTTTTTTTGATAATATCTTGATCATAAAACTATTAAAGTCACATAAATACTTAAAAGCAACGAATAGTTCGCAAAATATTTCGTTAAATAGGGACGTCCTCTTTTGGGTTTCTGCAAAGTCGAAAACACACCCATTCATCTAATACACCATCATGGAATCGTCGTTGTGGTTAAAACTGCCCTCGGTGGCATTTTGAATTATCTCGTTTCTTTTCTTCACTGTTCTCTTGTTCTTGCTCGCATTGCTTTCTGCCGCGTTGACGTAAACATTTCTTGGGCTGACAGAATGCGAGTAGACATTGTGCGCGCTTAACTCTAAAGGGAAACTACTGTGATTCTGCGGTGGACTCATAATTGCGTCCCTTGCGTAGCTCCTTTGCTTTGTACCTCCACAACCATCGCCTCCTTTCGGTACCGCGTAGACTGGTTCCTGCCCGGCGATGGGCAGTGGATGGTCAGTTATTGTATCATACTGACCACTACCCATCGAGTCATCTGCAGGGAGCGCATTGCACGCATCTGTAGAACTTGTTTTACTGAGCGGAAACCATTTCTTGTTCGCCAACCGAACTAACGCCGACTGACCCCTTATTTCAACGTTGTCATTCTTAGCGCATCTTCTTGACGACGGAATGATGCCGCCATCCTCCAGGCCACTCTGGTAGCAGACGTTCACTTGAGCGTTTGACGGAACCCGATCACGCGGGTTCACGTCAGTCGTCTGGTCATGTTCATAAACAGCTTTCATCTGAAAAATATATTTTTTGGAAAGAAGTTCACAACATTCATAATTTGCATCACATTTTTTTGCATTTTGTTTCCTTCTTTTTATTAACAGGTTTCCAATATCATTTATCAGATATACTTATGTTACTCACATCCCTTTTACCAACTAATGAATCTCGTATGTCGCTTGTAAACCGATTATGCGTTAACACCGTATCCATGACTACATTGGCATACACCGTACTTACAAAGGCATCGTCTATCTCGGCGTATATTTCGGTCTCGCATTCATTCTCACTTCGACTCATCGAGTAGCCAAAATCCTTCTGGAGTCCTGACCGTCTATATTTATAAACAATAAACTTTTTTTAAATATACCATGTTGATGTTTATTGTTTTTTGTTGCTTAAAAACGATAATCACAAACATCCACGGGATCGAAGAGTTATGGCTCATGTTTGGGATTTTAGATCAACGAGTTAAGGCTCATGTAGGGGATTTTAGAGCAGAGTTAAGGCTTATGTAGGGGAGTTAAGATCAAAGAGTTATTTCTCATGTAGGAGATTTTAGATCAAATAGTTATGGCTCATGTAGAGGATTTTAGATCAAAGAGTTATGGCTCATGTAGGGGATTTTAGATCAAAGAGTTATGGCTCATGTAGAGGAGTTTAGATCAAAGAGTTATAGCTCATGTAGGGGATTTTAGATCAAAGAGTTATGGCTCATGTAGGGGCTTTTAGATCAAAGAGTTATGGCCCATGTATAGGATTTAAGATCAAAGAGTTAAGGCTCATGTAGGGGAGTTTAGATCAAAGAGTTATGGCTCATGTAGGGGAGTTTAGATCAAAGAGTTATGGTTCTTGTAGGGGATTTTAGATCAAAGAGTTATGTCTCATGTAGAGGATTTTAGATCAAAGAGTTATGGCTCATGTATGGGATTTTAGAGCAAAGAGTTATGACTCATGTAGGGGATTTTAGATCAAAGAGTTATGGCCCGTGTAGGGGATTTAGGATCAAAGAGTTGGCTCATGTAAGGATTTTAGATCAAAGAGTTATGACTGATGTAGGGGATTTTAGATCAAAGAGTTAAGGCTCATGTAGGGGATTTTAGATCAAAGAGTTATGACTCATGTATGGGATTTTAGATTAAAGACCTAAGGCTCATGTAGTGGATTTTAGATCAACGAGTTATGGCTCATGTAGAGGATTTTAGATCAAAGAGTTATGGCTCATGTAGAGGATTTTAGATCAAATAGTTATGGCTTATGTAGGGGATTTTAAATCAAAGAGTTAAGGCTCATGTAGGGAATTTTAGATCAAAGAGTTATGGCTCATGTAGAGGAATTTAGATCAAAGAGTTTTGGCTCATGTAGGAGATTTTAGATCAACGCGTTATGGCTCATGTAGAGGATTTTAGATCAAAGAGTTAAGGCTCATGTAGCGGATTTTAGATCAAAGAGTTAAGACTCATGTAGAGGATTTTAGATCAAAGAGTTATGGCCCATGTAGGGGATTTAGGATCAAAGAGTTGGCTCATGTAAGGATTTTAGATCAAAGAGTTATGACTGATGTAGGGGATTTTAGATCAAAGAGTTAAGGCTCATGTAGGGGATTTTAGATCAAAGAGTTATGACTCATGTATGGGATTTTAGATTAAAGACCTAAGGCTCATGTAGTGGATTTTAGATCAACGAGTTATGGCTCATGTAGAGGATTTTAGATCAAAGAGTTATGGCTCATGTAGAGGATTTTAGATCAAATAGTTATGGCTTATGTAGGGGATTTTAAATCAAAGAGTTAAGGCTCATGTAGGGAATTTTAGATCAAAGAGTTATGGCTCATGTAGAGGATTTTAGATCAAAGAGTTTTGGCTCATGTAGGAGATTTTAGATCAACGCGTTATGGCTCATGTAGAGGATTTTAGATCAAAGAGTTAAGGCTCATGTAGCGGATTTTAGATCAAAGAGTTAAGACTCATGTAGAGGAGTTTAGATCAAAGAGTTATGGCTTATGTAGGGGAGTTAAGATCAAATAGTTATGGCTCATGTAGGGGATTTTAGAGCAATGAGTTTTGACTCATGTAGGGGATTTTACATCAAAGAGTAATGGCTCATGTTGAGGAGTTGCGATCAAAGAGTTATGGCTCATGTAGGGGGTTTTAGATCAAAGAGTTTCGACTCATGTAAGGGATTTTAGATCAAAGAGTTAAGGCTCATGTAGGGGATTTTAGAGCATAGAGTTATGATTCATGTAGGGGATTTTAGATCAACGAGTTATGGCTCATGTTAGGGAGTTTAGATCAAAGAGTTATGACTCATGTAGAGGATTTTAGATCAGAGAGTTAAGGCTCATGTAGGGGAGTTTAGATCAAATAGTTATGGCTTTTGTAGGGGATTTTAGATCAAAGAGTTATGTCTCATATAGAGGATTTTAGATTAAAGAATTAAGACTCATATAGGGGATTTTAGATTAAAGAGTTATGGCTCATGTAGAGGATTTTAGATCAAAGAGTTATGACTCATGTAGGGGATTTTAGATCAAAGAGTTAAGGCTCATGTAGGGGATTTTAGATCAAAGAGTTAAGGCTCATGTAGAGGATTTTAGATCAAAGAGTTATGGCTCATGTAGGGGATTTTAGATCAAATAGTTATGGCTCATGTAGAGGATTTTATATAAAAAAAATTATGTCTCATGTAGCGGATTTTAGATCAAAGAGTTAAGGTCATGTAGGGGAGTTTAGATCAACTAGTTATGACTCATTTAAGGGATTTTGGATCAAAGCGTTATGGCTCATGTAGAGGATTTTAGATCAAATAGTTATGGCTTATGTATGGGATTTTAGATCAAAGAGTTAAGGCTCATTTAGGGGATTTTAGATCAAAGGGTTATGGGTCATGTAGAGGATTTTAGATCAAAGAGTAATGGCTCACGTAGGAGATTTTAGATCAAAGAGTTATGGTTCATGTAGAGGATTTTAGATCAAGGAGTTATGTCTCATGAAGCGGATTTTAGATCAAAGAGTTAAGGCTCATGTAGGGGAGTTTAGATCAAAGAGTTATGGCTCATTTAAGGGATTTTAAATCAAAGCGTTATGGCTCATGTATAGGATTTTAGATCAAATAGTTATGGCTTATGTAGGGGATTTTAGATCAAAGAGTTAAGGCTCATGTAGGGAATCTTAGATCAAAGAGTTATGGCTCATGTAGGAGATTTTAGATCAAAGAGTTATGGCTCATTTAAGGGATTTTAGATCAAAGCGCTATGGCTCATGTGATGGATTTGATATCAAATAGTTATGGCTTATGTAGGGGGTTTTAGATCAAAGAGTTATGGCTCATGTAGGGGATTTTAGATCAAAGAGTTATGGCTAATGTAGGGGATTTTTTCCGAAGAATTCTCAGCCGCAGTATTTAAATGAGAACGAGCGTAGTTTACAATCTTTTCGGGACCCTATTCCAAGAATGTAAACGTCCGACGAATGCTAGTATTTTTGAAAAAATAAGCCTGTAGATGAAAATATGGTGTGTCATTCTTTTTGTGGATTGCCTTGTCTGATATCAAACTTGAGCGCCACATAAATTACTTAAAAGTTAGCTCTACCACTCGAAAAGTACCCGTGTTTTACGGTGGTGGTCTGTATGTACGCCTTGTTTCAAATTATTATTAATTGCTTAAAAATATGTTGCCTGTTTCGTACTTGAATAAGAGTCGACATCGCCACAAGATGACACCAAAGACTCCCAAGAACAGCAGGGCGCCCCCTACCGCCAATCCCGCGGTCATAAAATTGTCGCCATTTCCCCCGCTGCCGCCTTGCGGTGAGGCATGGCTTCCGTTTCCGGTTGGTGTTGGGGCGAAGGCCACTGTGGTGTTCAAGTAGGGGGTTGTCATTACGGGTTGTGTCGTTGTGTCTGTAGGTGTGTCGGCATGCCTTGTAACTAGAATACACAAGCAGATATTCTATCGGTGAACACTGGCAGCCAATTTCTGAGATGATGACAACTGAACCCAAAGTCACTTATAAAAAGAAAATGTTACTTCATATTTAAGTTTTATATGGTTGATATGCATGCGAGTTAAAATAACGGATGACGTGTGGCGACGTTCAATTGGGTGGCGATGATTGATGTTCTTGGTTTTATTTCGGTGTCGTTACCAAGACCAAGTAACTCGTTCCCACGAGTAAGTAACGTTCTTACGACTTCAAAGTACTTTTCACAGATTTTGATTGCTTTGATAAATGTCCTCAAATAAATTTACCATCAAACCTGTAATATTTTGAATAGTATAATAATATTTTGGTGCATTTTCTTGGAGATAACATTGAAAGATGAAAGTTTGGGGTGCGTTTATTTAAAGTAAGGTGCTTTTGTTGAAATTTCAACTCCGAAACCGTGTTTTCCGTGGTAACTTATACTTTCTTAGAATTTGCGAGACGGTATATTTTTGACGGCAATTATTGGAGGACAGATATCTTTAAAATGACACCAGACTTGCAAAATTTGATGTATAAGAAAAGCATGACAAATGGCGTGAAAGTAAGCAGTTTTATAATGGGTCCCTATAACAATTGAAATAAGTGTAATCCAACCTTGTAATGGTATCTGACTGACACAATGGATTCGGAATTTGTGTAAAGACGAGGACGAGATATTTTCACCCCGTTAGCTACTTTATATTTCTTTTAAATTAAAATCATCATTAAATATTAAGTCGGCTATAGTTCTAAGCATCTCTCTCCGAACAGCCTAGGTACCTTTTTCATTTTTTTATAGCCATGTGTTTTATTTTGCTTGTTTGAGCATAATGCATACGTTCTTTTTTGATCGAAGACATTTTTTTAATTGTCATTTTGCCCTTAAAAAGCCGAGGAAAACCGACAACGAACTCGTGGGAATGAGTAATTTACTATTGGGGACGACATAACTAATTCATGGAAACGACTTGGTAACTCTGTGGCTGGTGACGTGAAACAGTAGATGACGTCACATCAGACGAATACGTTGGAGGGACATGCGTTGACTCTATAAGTGCGGTGATCAAACACTATGGAGCAAGAATAAACACGTTACGCCAAAACGAAAACAAGCAGATTTAATAACGACGACAATTTGTAAAGTGTTCGGTAAGTTAAGTAAAGTAACCATGTTACAACACTCTCTGAATGTTTTAAAAAGACTGCGAATAATTTGAGATGACAAACGGGTACAGATAAAAACGAACGGTAGAAATATCCCTTGTTCTCATAGTATCGGCCCATCTCATAGTAGCGTGACTTTAACGAAAAAGCCCTAAGAAGTGCTGGAAGGTTAACGTGTTCTTTTTTTCCCCAATTTTTAGAAGTTGATATATATTTGATGGTTATCCATGACTTTAACGACGATCATTGTCATGATTTCCGGTGTTTATTGGAAAGTAGGTCATGTTTATTCCAGGGTGATGCTATGATTTTCAAATAACGTAACACACACACACATTTTTTTATGTTATTTTGTTTATGGAAGGTAGCTTTATCAAATGTTTTACATGCCGCTTATTTTTAAATACAATGTAACAATATTTTAAGAACAACATGAGCAAGAGTTTCGTTTTTCCTCTAGTCTAGGATACTAATTTTAGAACAAGCACGTGCACATAGTAAGGAACCTTAGCAACCAATGAGAAAAGTCGATATTATGAGAACCGTTGTACATGATACAGATTACTACAGGGTGCTTAGTCTAGCCAGTATTTTTTTAAATCAATGCCGAGTTAAATGCAGTTTTCGTTGTAATGCCCGAGATATTGACATATAATACACGTCTGTTTTTGTATGCGTTTACTTCCAAAATGCGTATGTATTCATTAAGAGGGCCGATACTACGGATAGGCATGATACTTACCATTTTGAGGTTGTTCTGAGCAATGTCTGTCCAGCGTGGTTCGTAGTTCGCCAGCAAACTCCTGGTAGTTGCCGGAAATGACGTCAGAGTTCGTGTGACGATCACAGACGCCCGTCCAGGTATCCACGCATTTTTCACTTGCGGACAACTCGGCATCCAGGATCCTGCAATATCAGATATTTAATAAAATGTATCGCATATGCACCTTATATATCGTATGCTACCTGACTTCTCGTATCTGAAGTGACGAATTACTTTTTGTTTATGAACTGACGATATTCATCTCGTAGCTGCATCTTCGTAATACTTCTCGTACCCGCACTGACTAAATGCTTCTCGTAAATGCAGCGTAGAACTACTTTACGTATCTGCACGGATCAACAAATTCTTGCTTGTGCACCGACGAACTACCGCTCGTATCTGAACTTTCAAGCCTTCTATCGCATAGTGTATCTGCACTGACGAATTCTTTCCCATAAATGCACTAAAGAATTACCGCGGTACTTCTCGTCTTTGCATTGATGCTCTGCTTTTCTTGCTGAAGAACTAAATATCGTACCTGCACTATAAAACTACTTACAGCAGCATCACCAATGACAAACTACTTCTTGTACGTGCCCTGACTAACTGGTACTCGTACATGCATTGAACTACAACATATTTGCACTTTTAAGCCATTTATGCCTAGCGTTTAGAAAAAAGGCCTTGGCAAACAGCGTAAACCCAGATAAGACGCCCCATGATGCGGCGTCTCATCAGGGTCTGCGCTGTTTGCTTAAAGGAATTTCTGTTTAAAATATTCTAAATATTGAAATTAATAGACTAGACATCCCTCATTTTGGAAATAAATTGATCCAAACTAGAAGGATGGGAAAGTCCACTAGGCATACCTGGGTTAAGCTACTCGTACCTGCACTCTTTCTGCATGTTCTGCATCTCAATGCCCCGGATCTGAGCGGCGTCCACCGCCTTGCGCAGGGCCACGAAGCACGACCGGATACCGTCACAGCACTTCCGCTCCTGTCCGTTCACCGCTGCAACCGAAAACAGACGAGTGGGAGTCGTATGTTAACCCATTTATGCCTAGTGGACTCTCCCATCCGTCTAAATTGGATCAATTTATTTCCAAAATTAGGGATGTCGAGTATATTTATTTCTATATTTAGAATATTTCTTATAGAAATTCCTTTCAGCAAACAGCCCAGACCCTGATGTTTGCAAAGGCCTTTTTTCTAGACGCTAGGCATAAATGGGTTAATAGATGAACATCAATACAATCAAACTGTATAATAAGCTTTGTTTTTGAAAGAGTTAAACAATACCATTTTAAAGATATGAACTTGACCTGGCATGTTAAAAAATATTGAGTAAGATGAGTACTTTAATGAGTACTTTATTTGATAAAAGCAGGCTTTGTTGAGAATACATGTACTAATTTTGTACCGAAACCTTAATCAACGAAAGAAATTAAAACTTGGAATTGTAATACGTGACAAAGAGAAAAACGCTAAATTACCCGAGCAACAAACAAAAATAACTCACAATTGAGCGATCTTAAATAGTTACTGACTCTTTCATCGTGTTCCGATTTCCCGTGATGTTATTAGACTTGTTTTACCCTCTGCGGTCAGTAAGTTATATGTATAATGATGACTTCCACTTCTTAAGAATGCTATTTTCTGTGTTTATCGACCTCGCAGTGGCAATAAGCTCTCATAACACACGGTTACTATGGAAACCAATATGGATTAATGTATCACATTTCTAGTTATATATTGATTAAGGCAACCCGCAAGACAACTTTTACTACATCTCAAATCAAAAATAGAATTGAATAATTATTGTTTGAGAAAACCCCGACAAAATAATAACCAAAAACAAGCGTCGATTTCAAAAAGTTGCGATATGCCGATGAATCTGAAACTGCACTTGATAGGAGAACACGGGTTTATAGAAGGCTTAATACAAATAGCTACTAATTTCGCATTCAAAGTTTAGTTCTGTCCGAAAAGGAAATTAGATCAAAATAAAAAAATCACATATTGTATCGTATTAACTTAAACAAGCAACAATAAGCCGCCCCACATACATGTTCACCTAACTGTTCCGAGGCAACAGAAGTACACAACGGATTTGCACACAGAACATGTATCTACGAAGGATACCGGCCTTTTCACGTTTTGGTAAATTGACAAAATAAAAAAAAAGAGAATACTATGTTAGTGTGACTGTGTACTTAAGTTTATCCCACGAGTGAAGAAAGGTTTACATGGCGAGGCTTGCCGAGCCTTGTAAGCCTTTCTGAGACGAGTGGGATAAATTTAAGTACACAATCACACTGACAGTATTCTATTTATCCTACAATATATTTTTATTTAATTTATTCCTGATGCAATTAAAATAGTAGTCTTAAATTGATAAAATGAAAGCAAAAAAACACATTAAATTTACTGAATCTAACATTGCGTAGTAATATTAATTGTGATCTTTCCCGTTTACGGAACTCGAAATAGTCCTGAAGAATTCCACGCAAAAGAGGAGAAAACCAGACAAAATATCGCTATACTCCTCCATTCAATTTTAATCAGCGTTCCAAATGTAACACACTCAGGTAGAACACAGACGGTTGTGTTTAAACTACAATTCTTGTTTAACCACTGTAAAATACCAAAAACAAACACGGCTGCCATTTTGAAATTTACAAAATGTGTTGACACCTGCATGAAGCATGATTCAGCATTTATCCCCGCCGATATTGTTAATTTTAGTCTATAAACAACTCTTCTTTTTACACACTTTTAACTTACTGACATACAAAGTAAAACATCTACTGGTTCTACTCACCGAAGTTGTGTAAAAACCATGTTTATTTTCGTAAAGTTTAATTTGCTTCCATGACGAGTAAAAATTCTGAACACATTTTTTCATCGCAATCCATCTTTTCCATTTTAAAGCACTGGATGTAAGCAGGCAATTCTTTGTGGATAGCCATTCTTTTATCGACTGACAAATGAACGACTTATTCATCAAAGAAATTACCCTTTTAATTCAATATCGATTTCCTTCAAAAAGTTAAAGAACAATTCACTAACACTTTTCTTAAAATTAATCCATCAATTGTTCAACAAAACATCGCGTTATTCGAGTACATTCGACATTTTAACGAAATCGAAAATGGAGTCTCACCAGTTTCATTCAAGTTTTATATCCCAACACTGTTATTCACATTCATAATATGATAATAATCCATCGTAAACACACACAATAATCGTTCGATGCTTAAAAAATATTAAATTGTTAAATAAAACCCCTCCAAGTCCGAATTTATGTTGTCCTTAAATCCAAAGCGTCTAGCTTGTTTCGTCATTTAAATTATAGCATGACTTACGCTCCAGGAGTGAAATAACGTAAAGCTCAATTTTGTTTATTACACAGGTGTTATTTCACTAGTTATATAACTATGCAAATTAGCCGAATCACTTAAAAGATATTCATAAGCGCTGTCAACATAATCAAAACAAACATGGCCTCCTTTGACATATCTGTCAACGACAAGGTGCAGATTGATGGCCAAGGATATGGAATCGTAACAGATATTGTTTCCCGCGGATTCGCCTCACTACATGGTTAAAATTATTGACAGTGACTTTGAGGTAGAGCTAGAACGGGAACGATTGACCGTTTTGCCGAACGCTGGGACGAACGCTGACACGGATCGGATGCCGAGACAAGGGCCCAGCAGGTTTAATATCGTTTCTGACTTAGATGTTGAGAATTTTAATCATCAACAGACCAACAAAAACACTTTATCGAAAACTGTAAATGACCTAAAGATATTGAAAGCCTTTTTTTGCGGAACCCGAAAAAATGAATTCCGCGAAATTCATGAAATCCCCGAAGCAGAATTATCATCAATTACTTTGCCGATTTTTAGTCAGTGTAAAAAAAACAGAACGGCGACGATTATGAGCCGTCTGTAATAAAAGGAATGGTGTCCAGCTTTGATCGCCAGTTACGGAGAAAGGGTTATGGCCAGACAATATCGCAGGGTCCTGCTTTTAAGAAGGTCATTGAAACTTTAGCCATGAAACAGCGTCAACTGAAAAGGAGCGGTAAAGGCAATCTCCCTAAAAAGAGTGATCCACTGTCTGATGACGACATAAATCAATTATGGGCTTCGAAACAGCTCGGTGTATCTACCCCTGATACAATTCTTCAGACTTTATGGTTGTATAACACCATACATTTTGGTTTGCGAAGCTGTCAAGAACATCGTGATATGTGTTGGGGTGACATTTCCCTGTTCACTGACGAACGTGGCCGTGAATATTTGCAGTTCACCGAAAGACAAACCAAGACGCGTTCTGGTGAGAACCCTAGGGATGTGAGACTTGTAAAGCCGAAAATGTGGGCTAATTCACAAAACCCTGATCGATGCCCTATTAGTGTTTACAAGACTTATGCCGACAAAAGACCATACAGTTATAGTAATGCTGATCATCCTTTTTGCATTGCAACAACAACTGTTCACCTACCTTCACTCCAGGAAAAATGGTTCAAACGAAATCCAGTCGGAGTAAACAAGCTTGCCTTTATGTTGAAACGTATGGTGAAGCAGGCTGGCATGAATCCTGACAAACGACTGTCAAACCACAGTGCAAGAAAATACCTCGTCCAAAAACTAAATGACAATAACATTCCTCCAAACATGCAGATCTCTGGTCATAGAAACATTGCCTCCATCAATAATAACAGTCACATAAATCCGATGCAGCATAGGAATATTTCACAGATCCTGCACTCGAATTCAAATGAAAACACCTCTATGAACTACACATTAAATCCCACAACACAGCAGTCCACATCCTTCATGTCGAATGAATCTCGTTCAAATTTCCATGTAACAGAAGGAATTCAGAGTATCTTCAGTGAGCCAATTCACGGAGGAACATTCAACGTGTATCAATTTTTTTCTCATTAAACATGATTTTATATATTTATTTGAATATATTGGGCTCCTAAAAAATAAATATAAAAAATACTATCCAGGGTACGTTACTTCCACCTGTGCGTACCCAATGACTTGAATGACGCAATCAGGGGTGAAAGGCCAAAAAAAGTAGTCCCTATGTACATGTTCTGAAAATAACCGTGGAGAAAACCTTATTTAAAAATAACCGTGGAGAAAACCTTATCTTTTCATTATGAGTCGTATTTGTTCTATAAAATCATTTAGCTGTAGGATAAAAGTTGTTTCAGATTCGCAAATTTTCGTTTAAGTTATGATATTTGTGAGGAAACAGTAATACTGAACATTTACCATGCTCTAAAATAGCCATTATATGTCTCTTTTAACGATTTAAAACCTGAAAACTATAAAGCGTTGCAACGCGAAACGATTGAAAAAGTTAGAGAGTTCTGTTGTTGTCGTTATATTTTGTAAAACTACGAGGATTGCTTATATAAAGTATAAAATACATCACTCATCGTATGAGCACGGATGGCCGAGTGGTCTAAACGGGAGACTTTTTACTCCAGGACTCCAAGGGTCAGTGGTTGGAGCCCTGTTGAGGGTTACATTTTTTCTTTTTCTTTTTTAAATTTAATTCTTTATTTTTTTACTGGAGATTTTAGATCCAATGTTTAAAGTTATCAACATAAAGCATTTAATGACAAACTTCAATACATGCAAAAATCTGTGAAATGGCGATGAAAGCTTTCTCGTATTACACGAGAATACGGAATGTAGAATAATACGCCAACATGTTAATAAACCGGTACTCCTTTTCAATACAACGCTCGATTTTTGGTAGTTATTGTCGGCTCAGGTACGACTTAAAAGTACCCCGGGTACTCTTAAGTATACTACAAAGAACCCGGGTTACTGAAAATATACTAAAAAGTAAACCGGAGTATAGTCGGATTCCTTTAAGCGTATTTTCCGAACCCGGGGTATATTGAAGTACCGGTATGCTTAAAGAGTCCCCGGGGTACTTTTAAGTAGAGCCTGAGCCGTCAACGACCAATTGATCCATAGCAACCCCCACCCTTAAAAACACCCACTTACATATGCACGTCCCAATGAGGTCCTTCGAGTCGAAGATGTCCCTGAGAGCGTTCACCATGGTATCCACAGGATACTTATCGCCCGGGGGACTTCCGGTAAGACCTAACCACGCCATCGCGGCGGCGGCGTTTGCAGCAGCGTCTGGAGGAATGCCGCTTATCGTCCAACGAGAACCATTGAAAATCGTATAACGAAGGAAATATTCCACCAAAAATACCAGCACGTCTTTTATCGCATATTTTGATTTGCAAAATATTGATTGAAAAGTAATGTACACATAATGATACTGTTAAATTGTGCGTACATTATGGTATTTAGCACGTGCAAAAGTACTATTAACATATTCCATCACATATACTATTCGAAAATGACTGTTGTGCGACGCTTAATAAGAGAGACCCGCATACTTAGTAAGAGAGATGGGCGATAAAGAATCGATAGAAGAGATCACAGACATCGCTGCAAGCCACAGGTTTGCAATAATAACAAACCACACCTTTGTCACTATGGGAAGACGACAGCACTGCGCATGCCTACAGAATCCAACAAAAGTTCGTTAATATTGGATAAAATATATTGCCTTAGAGATAGTGAGTTTGTTTTTGTTAATAATGTCAATCCAGTACCGGTAAGATGACATGGACCTGTGAACTGCATTGTATGGTTAATGTATGCGTTTTTTACATACAAAGTTTTGTTTAAGGGGAGACAAAATATACAACATACTTGCTAGACGTATAAGACATAAGAACGAAAATCGAAACAGATTTAAATAAGACGGGAAACTATGGAAAAACATCATGTAACACAATGCACAATCATTCAGTTTTCCTGTAACGAAATCATGATGATACGCGTTTCTGTTGATATTTTGGTCAAAATGTTTGCTAATTTACTTCGTTCACGACAAAACACGCTTGATATAATGATATAATGAAACTTCAAACTTTATTATAGCTTTTGAATATGCAAGCGTACATCATGGCACCACTAGAAAACAGAATTTGGAAGTAACAAAAAGTCTTAACAAAACTTACCATGATGTACATATATGTGGCGTTCTGGGAAAATTGGGCATAATGCATGTGCGTTAAGTGTCGTCCCAGATTAGCCTGTGTAGTCCGCACAGGCTAATCAGGGACGACACTTTCCGCCTAAACTTGATTTTCGGTAAGGAGGGACTTCCTAGAAACTCAAAATACCATAAAAGCGGTCTTTTTACGTATACAGTCAGTCAACCAGTTTAGAATCACCAGGCAAAAAACGTTAATTCTTTTGACCACAATAATTTCTTTCGGGATTAAGTGTCAATGTGAGAAGATGTAAAAATAAAGGTTAAAATTGTATATTTTGTATGAAAACAGGTTAGGTCAGACGGCATATGCATTTTTTTTTTAAATAGCCAATTAGTTCACCCTTCGGAAAATTATTAAAAATCATTCAACTTACAGAATTAGTAATTCAAAACATTGTCATGGCATTTGTTTTCAATCAGCAAAAAGTTTATTTGAAAATAATAAAGCCTTCTATATCCATATGTACATTTCAAAACATAACTCATTCAACCCCCCCTGTAAGCATAATACAAAAGCTTTCTTGCTAAAACTTTGTTAATTTATGCCTTTACCTAATGTATACCTTAGACACTTATCATTTTGTTTTTATTGGGGCATTATGGAAAATTAAATACAAATTAATCGGAACTGCTGATTATCCGGAACTGGTTGACAAACTGTATTACTTATAAATAATCACTCCATGAACATCTTCATAAACAAAAATGTACTTACATTAAAGTCGCTAATGAGAAGCAATGCCATTTAGACTAATGCTCTCTCAGTAATACTGGCAGTCGATTTACTGCTGCAAATCCTTTGATATATTTTCAGATCATAATCGTGTATGAAGTAAGGACCGCTTTGTGGCCAGTGTCTGTATAATTGGGTACTAATTTTAAGCTTTCGCCAAGGAAACTACGTCATCAACATGAAACTACGTCATTACACCTATTTGGGCAGTGGTCCGATGGTCACTGTCTCGGCAATTAGGTTGCTGTAAATCAACATTTAAGTACTGTTTTAGTAAATTATATTTATTTAGGACAAACATTCATAATATTGCTATTAATCACAATATGATGTTACTATTTATTTGTTCGTTTATAACAGGATATAAACGTTATAAGATATAATGAACCCTGGTTATAGGACGCTTCGCTAACAAGAAGGTCAATGAGACTCGGGGGGGGGGGGCATACATTTGTTAAGCATATCTGTTGTTTTCGAATTTTAACTTTTAATACTAATACATGAGTTTCACTCTTTTCCTATGATCGTGTTTAGTAATCTTAACAAGTAAACTAAGTAAGTGTTACTTCATTTGAGCAACACCAAAGTGACCAATCTATTCAATAACCTTTTGTAATTTATATTCGAAAACAATTCTCTTGAATATAAATGATTACCGCCTTTTATTTTCATATAACAAAACATACAGCAATAAAAACAGTGTATGTAAATATATGTCAAACAGTGCAAAAATACGTATAATAAAGGATGTAGATGAAAGTGATCTTTTAATTCGATCATTCGGGAATACGCTTGCAGTGCACACTAGGCATTAACTGATAATAAATGCGCCAGGATTCCATAAATTTTATATCACGCATATATTTCGGAACTTAAGTGCGCAATCATTATTGTGTGGCACTGTATGTGGATAAGTATGATGTATTTTGAAACTCTGATAGAACACATCTTCTATACATTTTTGTAGCACATAAAATTCGTTAGACGATGGCATCGATGCATAAAAATTATACCTATTGCCAACACTTACCCGACCTATGGTTGCCTTCCATTTGCGTTTGTTAATTAATTAAATAAACGCCCATGCATTAAGACACGATTGTACATTATGATCTAAAATGATTTTGATCACTTTACCAAACCATGGTGTCCATCTCAGTTGAGCTATAACAAGTGTAGGTTACAATACACTAAATGATCGCTTCATGTAGGGCTGTACTCTCTAAAAAAATATCATAGTTGACAGGAAGGCATGTTTTACACTTTTTACCATTATTCGGGTGTTATCTTGCGGTGATAATGGTAGGGCATGAATAGGTGTTCACTACTGAATCCCTGAAATATGATACACGTGAAGACTATCGTAAACCATTGCACTAGAAAAAGGTTACATTCCACTAAGAAACGGCCGAAAAAAAAAGTTGCAAAAACAGTCGATTTTGATTTGTGTCAAGTTCTTTCTTGCATTGTACATGACATATCTTTTTTATTGCATAAATCGATTCCGCTTAGAATGGCCTTTAAGAAAAGGTATGGTTATGGGGGTCTCTATGTGCAAAATGTTGCATTTATTTTCGCTCAAAGTTGTCGCATTTACATTGAATTATATAGGGAAATTATTTAGTGTATTATGACCTGTATGTTAATTTTTGTAATCAAAACAACAACAACAACAACAACAACAAAACCACCAAAGAATTGCAAATATATTCAAATATATTCAAATGTAAACAATGAAATTAAAAAATGAATTTTCGAGAAATAATTTGCGACAAAGTAAACAACATTTTGCTATTTACTTGAATATTTTATCAACCGAACATTATGCTTCCACATCGTCAGCCTCGTTCTCGATGTTTTATCGGGGGAGGCAACACTTACAGGGGTGGTATTCCAGAAGCAAATTTGCTTTTTATTCTTAAATTGGGAATTTTTCATTTCATACTGCAATAGTTAGGCATCGAAAATTACATCAAAATATCATCATTATGTCAATGTTATTTGAGGAATACCAAAAACCATGCAGGTCTTTATTCAGTAAAGAAATACAAACATTGTAATTTTGAACATATTTAAGAAATGACTTAAGATGTTTCTGGAATACGACACCAGGACTCGATATCGGGCATGTGAAAGGAGTCTATTGTACATGCCAATAAACAACTACGTTCGTGATTAAAGGTACAAGAAATAATATAAAACAAGATTGCGTCGGATCCGGTTGGCTACTGACGCAACCGATTTTTTTTCTCTGTACGGCTTGTAATCAATAGTTTGTATTCTGCAGTGGTTCAACTACGTTATATGAGTTTTACTGAGATTGTATTGTCTGCTCGTTCCGAACATCGGAAAGAAATTAAAATATTTTATTTTAATTGATGTATTTATTTGAAATGAAAGTCATTGTATATGTTATATTATTTCCATACAGCATTCACTGTTATTATCCCGACACGAAAACCATTCCGGATATTAAAGTATAAATTGTTTGTCTTTTCAATATGATATGTAATATTTCCAGACCAAAGTTCGTATTGAGGCCTTAAATCTGCACGAACGCCTATGTTATTTCTCAACTCAGTAATGTCTGCATAGTGCTATGTTTGTAGAAAATGCTTTGTTTAGTCCATATGATTTGTCAAGAAACGCACTAACGTATTAGCTTTTAGATAGATCATACAGAAGTAACATAAAAGGGAATAATGGTAGATATTTGTTGACTTTGTTTTTTCAAACGCCGCTATCGAAGATTAACAGGATTTTAACGCAAAAGTCGAATTTAGTATGTCTGGACGGACCGAAGTGGTGTCTGAGATCAATTTTGGAATCAATGTGAAAAAACAATGAACACTAAGTTTCGATTGTTGATACAAGTAATATATCATATGTGTCTGGTATTTTTGTGTTCGTATATACTATTTGAGAAGATATTATTGATTCTGGCTGATTCATGTCACATGGTAAAGCTACATTTTTATCACATACTATTAATGGTATATACTAAAAACATTACTCCTTTTTAAGTTAAACAGTTTCGAGATTAAATGTTATTGTAGTAAAAAATAAAACTGTATTATTCATATACTGAGTGTTTATTACTGTATTTAACTCAGACGATGTATACATTGAAATGTTTTTCATATTTCCCAGCAATCCTGTAGTATGATGATTTATTATTGTATAACTAACTAATATCACTAAACAATATTTATTTAGTTGTTCGTATACAAATGTCAGCAATACAATACAAACATTCAACATACTTATGGCAAAATTCGGTAATATTTGGATCACTGGTGATAAAATAGTGTCTTGCACATGCTATCTCCACTGTGATGGCATATCTTTAGTTTCACTGTAATCGCGCGAGAAATGCTGTTGGAGTTCGCCCCATAAAACTTACAACATATTATGCGGACCGACTGACCGTCAAACCGACCAACCGGCAGTGTGTCACTGGCATACCCTTTCCCTGCGAAGATTTATATAAAAGAGAATCAAAAGACACACCAAACACGAAATTTAGACAGACAGGCAGGCATTATATTCAGACTTATACAAAAGTACATCGCCTTCATGCTTAAATACACACCTTATTCCCTGTCACGTAACTAGGTATAACACCATAACATTACATAACAAAAATAGCCATTAAAGAATACAATACGAAATTAATACAATAGTTAGTAAAAACACGTAGATTCTATCAAGGCGGTACTGAATTTATTGAACAACATTATTAAGAATCCCATTTGTTACAACAAAAGCTTCTTTGATAAATTTATACACACTTTACATTATTGATATGTCACATGAATCTAGTAGCTTGTGGAGTATAGATGGGTTGATATAAAATGTACGGTTAATATATTTTTCTTAACTCAGTGTAACAGCATCATATACATATAACATGATATCCATCTTCTCAATACAGCAATTACAACATAGACGATAACGTTCATTCGTGGAATGTTATTCTGAGCATATCGGCCAATTTGGATTCTCAACGAGTGTCTCGAGACTCTTAATCTTACAAAAAATAGGCGCAGTCGTCTAGGAAGTAAGTCTAAATATTCTTCATTTTTCAAAGAGGTTTTGAAAACTTTATATGTATCTAATGCAGACTAATTATTAATGCTACCATACAATTTTTGTTTAAAGTTGTCAACAAGTCCACATTTAAACTCGCTAATAAAACCATTAACTTGCACAACGTTTGGATTTTCAAATACGTAACCAAATGCAAACATATTTTACTATTTGCTTGACATTTGAGACCCAATAAATATGACCTTTATTACAATCGTTCAAAGCTAGCAAACAATTTTCATTATGATATGTTCACGGTTAAGAATCTGTTTACATGAAATGGATGTACAGCTAATTCACCATAATTAGCAACATTACCTGTATTTATTTAAATCTGTAAAAATCGATTGCAAATTGTTTAATGGATGCGTTCAATATCAGCTGGCTTTGTGAAACCCCATAGTTCTGACTCATAATTTAATACAATAATGTATTCATAGCCTTAAAGGATTTACCACCCAAATGTTCCTGGTTTTATTAAAATGTTCCTGTGTAATTAGACACTGTTCCTAAACAGTTAAAGTTACCAATTACTACAATGACGTTACCATTGTATGTCCGTACAATCTCTATTCAAACTCGAGTTAATGTTATCTTGCAGGTAAAGTTCATGGTCTTCAACAAATAAAGTAAACAAAATCGGCGACATTACATCCCCTTGTCTCAGACCAACCACATAACTAAAATAATCTGAATAAGATGAACACGATTTAACACGTGACGTAACAGTTGCATACACACCCTTCACTATTCAAAGTTTATTTAGACAAACAAATATTGAACATTTTATAAAAGCACTTAAAACAACTGATGTATATGAATCATTCATTGTACAGGTTGAAGAATCTACGGGGTTTTCAGGGGTTTACACACGGGCTGGACAGAATGTAATGACACCGTTAAGAACTTTATTTTTCCAAATATCTCAAGTTTAATAATTGAAATACATTTGCAAACATCTATAGTGCATATACAGTTTTTATTGCAGTTTGTGCCGATATCTTAAGGTATAAGAATAAATCCTCGTATACGTCTGAAATCGGAGAAGATGGAACCCCAAAAAGTCACGTGATCCTGCACCCTGTGTACACAACACACAATTCCTTACAATGCAATTATAAAATAATCAAGCACGTGTTTATCAATCATTCTTAGAGTAACAATACATGCAATTGAATGTTATGTTTATAAGATTCTAACCTAATTTATCAGAAATTGTATTTGATGAAAACACTTAAATCTTGGGCAACTTGATTTAAATTTAAAATATTTTCATCTTTAGATAATGACCAAGCTAATAACTACACGAAGAGAAACATCAAAATAACACACTTTGTAGTTGTTTTTACTCATTATGTTAGGGCCACATACAGAGCCAACTTGCGCGAATATGCAAAAAAATAAAATAAAAAAATAATATACATCATCGTGGTATGCGAATGTAAATCAAGCGATGGACAATTGTTTAGACAACCGTTAAAATTGAACAACAACATGTGAAATCAATGATTAACAAAAACTCGTAAATACCATTGTCATCAATATTTTCCATTTACACGCCACTCTGAGTTTATTGAAATGATGCAACATGAAGAATACACTTTTATTAAAGAATATCTTGTAGAAACAATACGCATTAACATGTATAAGGAACATCAACTAGACGCGAAACCATATTATGCGGCATGCATCCGTAAAAACAAACCACGTTAACGTCTTTAAAATAATTAACCTAAACACGAACCCTAATATAGGAAAGTCACACAACATTCAATCGATGTATAAACAGTTTCAACATTGACAGAAGTGTTCACCACACATTAATTTTATGGATATGCATTTCTCTCAGCGTACACTGATAATCAAAGCATTGGGATTTAGTTATGATTCTTAATCAAATGTACAGTGTTTATATACACAATGCAGAACAGTCAATTAAAATTTAAAATTCTACTCTGGATAATGGGTATAATAAACAAATAATCCATAGTGATACAGATGTAATAAAAGCGTTCTCTCAATGCTTTTACAAAAAGCGATTTCATAATATTTCGTTATTGTTCAGTAACAAAATAGTCAAATGTCGTAGGAATGTGATTTTTTGTTACAAGTGCATCAGTCTGGAAGATCAAATGTTGCTGCTATTTCTTCACCGGTTGTTTCCAGTGTAGCTTTAACAACAATTTCTGTTCCACCAAAGTACATGTTAAGAAATGTTTCAGAAATCTTTCCGTTTTTGTCTTTGCAGTTCACAGTAAATGAGCCAATTAAAAAGCATCCTTGACCAGCAACAACAACAGGATTTATCTCTTTTGTAGCATATACGTCAACAACGTAACACGAGTCACCTGTCATAGGCGAAAAGTACCCGCTTCCAGCCGATTCGTTTTCCGATACAGACTGCCCATTGGTAATAAGTTTGTAAAAGCATTTCTCCATATCCTTGTTATTAAGCGTGGCCGTGCCGTGAACAGACGAGTTGTATGCACACCTTATGCCATACGTAAACCTTGCAATTCTTGACACAATTTGACGTTTGTTGTGCCCAAATATCACGGCACCTTTCATAACAGCCAGTCCTGCGTCATGTGGAATTTTCACGTGCTTTCCTGGAAAGGCACTCCTCACTGCCTCCTGCAGCAAAGGCGATTCAGAGAAGCCACCGACCAGGACGATCTGATTGATAGGATTGTCTCGGAACTTTGACACTAGTGTTGATAAGTGATCAACAATGCTTCTAACAGGTCCATCAAATAGCGAGGATACAACCGTAATATCACATTTGAGCTTATCTTTGATAAGCTTTACTTCACCCTGAAATGGCGACCGGGCAATTTGTTCTGTGAAGCTTTTCTTTGTTACATTACGGACAACTTCCTGCAACGTTGTAGGGAATCTCAAAACTACGCTTCCTGATGCTGACGGCTTGCACTCTCTCTTCTTGAGTTCGAATGACCTCATTAATTCTATAAAATCGTCCATGTGATTTTCTTTCAAGACCTGCATAACAGCACCGCCTGAAATGTTTGAACAAAATAGAGAAGGCGTAAGGCATGTCATAATAATATACCTGTAATAATTTACCAATTTAACAATATTTGTTCAAGCATGTTTTATCATTTAATGTCACGCATTTATGGGTATTGTATTTAAAATTGCTAAGTAAAGCTTAATAAAGTTTACCTGCCAATGTATCGATGAACTGTTTAAAGGCGTCGTTGACCTTTGTACCTCCCCATGCACCACCGCTGGCTTTCTCTATCTCTTTTAGTTTCATATCTGATGTCACTTCGTGAACTGTTATGTCAACAGTTCCACCTAAAAGAAGCATATTTTATTTGCCATTAAATTCCATAACAATCTCATCGTGCGAACCATTTCATCAATGTCACAACTCTAATTCCGCTTATAATACAATATTGACGATATGTCTATGCTGATGTTTTAAACGAATTGTTCGTTGTTTAAATGACTTCATATACAATTCAGTGAGCTATTCCAAATGCGGGCTCGGAACTGATCAAATAAAATTATGTTACTTTTCAAAATATATATTATTTTGAATTTTGGTTCATATTATATCACATCCCGTTTCTCTATGACAAATATTGAGTACCTTTCACTGATTTCATGGTGTACAAAATAAAATTGTAACATCGACAGAAACTATTTCATCACATAAAACAGGACGGTCCTTTTTGTAACTCTGTATACATTAAGTAATAAACGAAATACCAATAAGAACTTCAAAATAAAACAGAGTAGTAAGTGAAGCTGATTGAGGAAAGCTTTAAACTGAAATCTGAAAGACTATTTACAAAAACAATGTTCTAAATAGATATGCAATTAACCTATTACAACAAAATAGTTTATGCATGTAAAATAAAAATTAACCATGACATCTGTAATGTGTATCTTTCACATTGATATTTTTTTAAATGTCATAATTATTTGAACCAAGTTGAAAACAAAACATCTTTACACACACATATTTTGTTATGTTAATATTAGTTTAAACAATAAATGGAATTAAAACATTTTTTTCCGTGAAAGATCATCAAAGAGATCAAAGAGAATTGTGCTGACTCGTAAAGTGCATTTTTCAATGCACAATTCTTACATTTACGCCCGAATCAATAAAGGGGTGATGCGCCACTTCTGGTTGTTTGTTTCTCGATATATATATATATAAAACATTGTATAATAAACCTAGAAACACACAAAAAAGCAATGAAAATATTAAATAAAACCCTGCATAAGGTGAATCGC